>NC_090650.1:290971288-291130833 GCF_040937935.1 Hyperolius riggenbachi
GGAGCCTTCAGATCACAGATGCTAATTGAATAAAGGTCTTAAAGTCCTCGCCTTGCCCTGATATCCAAAAACGAACAATTTGGAAGCTTAAGGCTCTTTTTGGCTTTTTTTTAAGAAGCAGAAGTGAGTGTAGCAAAAGTTGAAGTCAGATGTCAAGGCTTATATTCAGTGTGGACCTAGAAGAATAAAGGGAATCTGAAGTGAAAATAAACTTATGAAATAATGAATTGTGTAGTACAGCTAAGAAGTAGAACATTGGTAGAAAAAGAAAAGAGTCTCATGTTTTTTCCAGTACAGGAAGTGTTAAGAAATGTCACTTATTACCTATGCAAAAGAGCTTCTCTGAGCTCTTCGACCCAACTTGGGTTGGCTCCAGTGCTGTTTTCTAAAGCACTTAAACATCAAAGAAACAGTGAATCACAGGTTCAGATAAGATTTTACTGCAGGGTGGTTCAAAGGGTCATTAGCTCTGCTCTGTTTCATAGTTTACAATACAGAGTGTGTTTTGTGAATTGCAGATATGACAGAATGATGGAATGTTAAAAAAGCATATAACCGAAAATAAAAATATGAGACTCTTTTCTTTGCTACAAATGTTTTATTTCTTTTTTGTACTACACATACAATTCATTATATCATACTTTTTTATGGCTTCCATGTCACTTTAAATGGAACATGAAGAGAGAGGTATATGGAGGCTATCATATTTATTTCCTTTTTACAATACTAACAATTCTAATTTTCTGACAGCCCTGCTAATCATTCAGGCATCAGCAGTGTCAGAATCTCACATCTGAAACAAGCATGTGGTTAATCATGTCAGATGTGTGGTAGAAACATCTGACCTACATGCTTGTTTGTGGTCCATTGCTAAAAGTAGTAGAAGGAGAGGATCAGCAGATCCGCCAGAGCCATTTGTATTGTTTAAAATTAAATAAATATGCCAACCTATGTAGCCAATCAGCGGTGTCAATTTCCAAACTTTAAAAACACTGATAGTTTCCTTTGAATGTATTACATGTCTAAAGTCCAAAAAATTCCCCCTCCGATCTATAGCAACTTGGAGGGGGAAGTAATTTGGGGTGTGGCAATAGCCAGAACCCCAAATCACAGCTACATGGGCTGCGCACTATAGCATTGTGGCTATAGAGGTACCCAAAACAGCCACTACGTGGTATATGCCGTGCACCAAGAAGCCCTGCCTCAATTTTTTTGCCAATATTGACTTTACACAAACACTTAAAAATTGCAGTGGGCAATGCATTTGTGCTTGCAATAACAATGCATAGTAAAGCAATTTCAGTATGAGTATTTCTTTAGAATTAGGAAAATGTTTAAAAAGAAGGCAATGTGGTTAATTAGAAAGTAAAAAATGTTGTAGAGTCGTAGAGTTAAATATGCATCTTACACCACCAATTAGGCATTTCAGCCCCCAAAACTACCTCCAGAAAAAAAACACTCCCAACTAATATTCTACCACTTGGCAAACTGTTGTTTTTTTCCCTTTAAATTTTATTGAGTGTAAATCTTAAAATGTCCTAATCATTTGCCTTTTCATAACTAAATTAGCATCTTCACCATTTAATAATTCATATCGTGATATCATATTTTATCATTACATCATACTTCATTTTAATTTTTTACCTTTCGCTCTAAAGGGAATAATGGCTTATCTGTCTGGTGTCACTGCGACTCGAGCCTCATTGTTAAAAGAGGATGTTAGAGATTTTATACAGCTGACAGTATTTTTTTTACTTCATGCAGCAAGCGGATGATAAACTAACCAGCACTTCATTTTAAATAAGACTTCAGCAGTGAACTAGCCCAGCACAGTAATTTAATGAATCTACATTTCATGACTGAAGTGATAAAGATGAAACATTTTAAAATAACGAAAAGGTAGATACACCAAAGAAAAAATCTGATGAAACATTAAATGAATGTAGTGTAGCACATTATGTCTGCTTCTGCACATCCAAAAAGCGCAATGAACTAAAACATTGCATTAAGCCACGAACAGAGCTAAAAATTAAATTGTCTTGACGAAATCTGGGGAAGAGGTTTATGAAGTAAGGAAGCTGATTTGGACATTTAATCTCATTCTCTTTACCTTGTAAATGTACATTTTAAAACAACTGAAAAAGATGTACCAAAAAGTGAAGAAACGATTCTGTCTCCATACATCTGACTCTCACAGTGGCAAATAAAAAATTATTTGAAAGTGATTTAAATTGCTTTAATTGCACCTTTTTCTAGCAGAGTCTGTAAGAACGCTAAAGGCTGAGTTCTTTGAAAGGAAACTCATAACCCAATAGGGAAGACAGTTTCATAAATGTAATGCAGCCCAACGAATCAATAAACAGAGACAAGCAGTTCATAGACTAATGCATATAGATGGTGATTATAAATGAGGTGCTTGCCAGAAAATACATTTCCTAGCACAAGTGCTATTATTTTAAGTTGTCCATTTAATATAGTAGATCTTCAAATCCCAAACTGTGTAATTGGTCAACATACTTTTTTAAAAATAAACTAGATGCTTGAAATTTATGGCAAAATGTAACGCACTTATTGTAGGAGTAAATTCATTACAGTTACTTATATGGCAGATGCAGAGTTGAATGTAAGTGGTAGTAAAATAAAGACATAGGCAAGATACTTTGGGAATAAATAATGCATAACATCTCAGCTGCATAATTTGTTTGTAAATGCTGCATCAAGATGAGGGCTCTATATAACAGGTATATTTCTCAGATTCAATCTTGTACAAATCACTTTGCCAAAAGAGGAATTCACATAAGATCTGGCTCTTTAAAAAGAAGTAGAAAACACTTTGTTTTCAATTAGATGATTTGATTTAGCATCTAAGCAGTCACCTGATAAATAGGTACCTAATTAATTTACTAGGAGATGCCTACTAATCTGGAAATAGAAACTAAGCATCTCCTGGAAAGTTGACTTTAGTACCAGTCCTGTTACAAAGCCTTTACATTGTCACAGGTTTTTTTTTTTTCTAAACTTTATCTGTGAACTGGTATAAGGATCCAGGGGACCCTTTACCTTTCAGCAATTTTTCCACATTAAGAGAAACCTATATCTGCCCTGCACATTTCAGCCTCTCATTTCTTGGATGTTTCCATTGACTTGGCATCCTCTTATCACAACTGATCTTTTTTTAACTGGTTTGCGTTCCACTGTTTTTACCCCTAAGGTTCCTGACATTAATGACACTGCAGCATTGTTGTTTTGATACAGCTGTAATTTTTTAATGACTTATGGCATTTTAGTGATATATATCTAGTTTTTTTAGTACAATCTAGGCTTTCTTTAGGTAATATTTTTCTCCCAAATCTATTTTATTTTATAGTCATTTTATGGGGAAAAATGAGGCGTAAATGCAGAAAATACTATTTTTTTCATTTTTAACCCTTCCTAATTTTCACATGACACATCCCACAGTTATAAAACACATGAAAATGAATTTATTTGCCCCTTCTAAATTAAAACGATACCCCATATGTCATATTTTACTTCTAGCATAGCATGTGGCACAATTTCAATGAAAGAGCATGCCTACAACTTTAAAGATTTATTAACTGGTTGATTGAGGAGCAGACAAAAAATAGGACAAAAAGATAAAACTTCAGTGTGCATAACTTTTCAACCCCCTAAAGTCAGTACTTTGTGGGGATTTTGCAGCAATTACAGCTGCAAGTCGCTTTGGATACGTTTTGTATGAGCTTGCGACATGTTGCCACTAGGATTCTGCCTATTGTTCAAGGCAAAACTGCTCTAGTTCCTTCATGTTGGATGGTTTTCACTTGTGAACAGCAATCTTCAAGTCTAACCACATATTCTCTATTGGATTGAGGTCTGGATTTTGACTACAACAGATTTAACACTAGAATTACAAAGTTTTCTATTTTCTGTTGCAAGGCTAGAGGTGTTATTCACCTCTGCTGAGATGTTCACAGGTCTTCAGGGTTGATTATCTTCAATCTTTTGTTGTGCAAACCACCCATTACCTGTACATTTGAATTTGTGTACACAGAGTAGCTGTGTGAGACTTGGAAACCTTCAGAAATGCCTGTCCTATCTATCTATACAAAATATCCCCCACATTCACTGATCTGCAAATTCACAATATATGGAAACACAAGTCTTTTATCAAAATTTGTGTGAAAACAGAATGAAAAGTTGCTGATACAATGACATGAATACAATAAAAACTTGCAGATTTTATTTAAGTATTTATATAGCGCCAATATATTATGCAGCACTGTACAGAGTATATTGTCTCGTCACTAACTGTCCCTCAGAGGGGCTCACAATCTAGTCCCTGTCATAATCATACAGTATGTCTATGTATGTATCATGTAGTGTATGTATCGTCATCTAGGGCCAATTTTATGGGGAAGCCAATTAACGTATCTGTATGTTTTTGGGATGTGGGAGGAAACCAGAGTGCCCGGAGGAAACCCACGCAGACACAAAACTCTGTTGCCGATTCATGCAGCAAAATGCAATCAGAGGGCAATTGGCACTTTTGGCAGTGTTCCATTGACATGACAAATGATAACAGACTGAGACATTCCATTGCCATGGCAGTATGGCAGATACTGTAATGCAGTAAGGCTGGCTTTTCACAACATATGAATGCTGTAGAGGTGGCCAAAAGGTGTTATGCTGTCCATCCATTGTAGCAGTGTATGCAAGGGAGTGGCATGACACAGTGCTGTGCATAAAAGCAGACCAGACAAATTTGGGATCAAGTTCTGGATGGCCACGGATTTGGAGACCAAATATGTCTGCAATGCATCTCCTTACTTGGGAAAGGACCCCAGTCATCAGAAGGGAGAGAGGCTGGCAGAGAACGTGGTCATGAATCTGATGGAGCCATTTTTGGATGATGGGAGAAATATCACGACGGACAATTTCTTTACTTCACTGTCACTGTCGCACAGACTGCTGCAGCGCAAAACAACGCTATTGGGCACGGTGAATAAAGTCCGGCGTGAACTTCCTCAGCTTGCAAAAGACACTGCACAGCGAGAGGTATTCTCCACTTCAGTGCTTAGAAGTGGCAGTGTCTCCTTGACAATTTATGCACCTAAAAAAAACAAGACTGTGTGTGTTCCAAGTTTCATGCACCAAGACGTGACGATCGGTGATGGCAGAAAGAGGAAACCCAACACGATAACAGACTATAACCACATGAAGGTATGTGAATGTGTGTATAATTTTACCATGGCCGTTTCTAGGGCCGTGCAGGCGCCCTGAGCGCTGTTGGGAGGGGGGGCGCTGTGATGGAGGGGGGAGCCGCAGCCGCGGGGAGGGCAGCCCGACCTCTCCCTCCCTTCCTCTCCCAGGCCGCCCTCCGTGCTCCCCCCTCGGACTGCAAAACAATGGGCAGGGAAGCGCTATAGAAAACAACTCACCTCCCTCGTTCCAATCGCTGCTCTCTCGCCGCCAGTCTCCTCTCTGCACAGAGTAGACGCTGATACACACACAGGAAGCAGCGTGTGTATCAGCGTCTATGCAGAGAGGAGACTGGCGGCGAGTGAGTAGCGATTGGAACCAGGGAGGTGAGTAGTTTTGTATAGCGCTTCCCTGCCCATTGCTTTGCAGTCTGAGGGGGGAGCACGGAGGGTGGCTGGTGAGAGGAAGGGAGGGAGAGGTTGGGCTGCCCTCCCCGTGGCTGCAGCTCCCCCCTCCATCATGGGGGGCACCTACCTAACCTATACTGGGGCAGCTACCTATCTAACCTATCCTGGGGGGCACCTACATATCTAACCTATCCTGGGGGGCACCTACCTATCTAACCTGGGGGGAAGCTACCTAATCTAACCTATACTGAGGGGGCAGCTACCTAATCTAACCTATACTGGGGGGCACCTACCTATCTAACCTATACTGGGGGGCACCTACCTATCTAACCTATAGTGGGAACATTAACTTATCTAACCTGTATTGGGGGCACCTACCTACCTACCTAGCTAGCCTATACAGGTGACAACTATACTGGCTACCTATATTGGAGGCACCGACCTAACTAACCTATACTGGGAGCATCTACCTATCTAACCTATACTGGGGGCAACTATTCTGGCTACCTATATTAGAGGCACCCACCTAGCTAACCTGTACTGGGGGCACCTACCTATCTAACTTATACCGGGGGCGCCTGCCTATCTAACCTATACTGGGGGCAACTATACTGGCTACCTATACTGGAGGCACCTACCTGGCTAACCTATACCGGAGGCAACTATACTGGCTCACCTATGCCTGGCTACCTATACTGGGGGGACCTATAGCTGGCTACCTATACTGGGGTACCTATTCTGGGCTACTTATACTGGGGGAATCTATACTGAGTGCAACTAGACCTGGCTAACCTATACTGCGGGCACCCATACCTTGCTTTGGGGGGGGCACAATTTTTACACTCTCACCCTGGGTGCATTTTAGCCTAGAAACTGCACTGAATTTTACAGTGCTCAGTGGCATCGCTAGCGCTATTTTGGGGGGCCTGTTCTGCCCATATCTACTAATATGGGCATTCAATAAGCTAAAATGTGATGTTATGCTGACACCTAGTGGTACTTGTGAGCGATTATGTTTAGTCAGATCAGAATTACAGGATGATGTAATTTCATGGGAGGGTCTCAACCCTTGAACTGGAACTTCCTGTCTTCCATTTTGTGAGAAGCCTTCAGCTGAATAACAGCACATGGCAAGAGCTCTTACTATTGCAGGACTAAATGGTGGAATTGTCCGTAAGTACTTAAGCCTATGGGATGATATAATGCTTAATGTGCTGTAGTGATGTTTCATGTACTGATTTGTGCATTCTGGATTTGTTTATGTTGCAGTTTTACAAGTAAAGTGTAATTCAACAAAGATTCATACAGACTCAAGGTCTCACGTGTCTTACTACTGGATTACTTATTGTTAAGCTGTCTGACTAGCGTTATACAACTGCTCAATAACGCGAAGCAGAACAGTAAAAGGACAACCTGCGCAGCAGTCTGAAATATACAGAGACATCATTACTGCAGCATGAGTCTTAGATCAGGAACAAAGTATCAGGCAGATGATGTGCCACCGCCGACACAGCAGAGCAGGGAGAACATCCCCAGTGCCCAGCAAGATGATGCACAGTCGCATGTTTCCAGATCTTCACGATCTAGCAAGACGTCCTCAGCTAGTTCCCTAGCAGCCAGAGCTCGCGCGAAAGCAGCAGCTGCCCGTGTCCAGCTACAGTTTGCAGAAAAGGAAGCCAAGGTGATCCAGGAGATGGCAGCTAAGAAAGCTGCTGTAGCACAAGAAGAAGCAAGACTGCTCATCCTGCAGCGTCAGACAGCAGTTGCTGTGGCTGAAGCAAAGGTTGCTGCCTATGAGGAAACAAGCCAGCCAGGAAGCGAGAAATCCTATGAAGACCCAGAGGTCCCAGGAAAACTTCTATCCCCTGTAGACCGTACAAGCGAGTATGTTCAGAACCTCACTAATGTGCATACAAAAGAACAGTCCTTAAAACCTGAAGCAAAGGAATTCAGACCGAGTTCCACAGACCCCTTGAATGAGTCCAATCAACCACGTGACACCAGCAGCTGCCGGCAAACAAAGAATCAAGCACCAGAGCCTTCCAGGAACAAGGAGGAAGTATCCCAACCACTTCGACCCAAAGATTACATGCTTGAGCAATAATGTGTAGCAGATATCACCAAATATCTCATCCGCAAAGACATGATTAGCTCAGGCTTTCTCCAATTTGATGACTGCCCTGAAAACTACTGGGCATGGAAATCTTCCTTTCTGAATGCCACCAGAGGTCTGAACTTATCACCAGCAGAAACGCTTGACTTGATGATAAAGTGGCTTGGTACCGAGTCAGCAGAACATGCAAAGAGGATGAGAAGAGCAAATCTGTTCAATCCTGCAGCAGGACTCGACATGGCCTGGAAGAGACTAGAAGAAACATATGGATGCCCAGAAGTAATCGAAGGAGCACTGTTGTGAAAGCTTGAAGTCTTTCCTAAGTTAGGCTACAGAGATAATGTGCGACTACAAGAGCTGAGTGATCTTCTGCTGGAGGTAGAATATGCTAAAGAGGATGGCTACCTGCCAGGACTTTCATATCTAGATACAGCCAGAGGTACCAATCCAATAGTAGAGAAACTGCCCTCAAATTTAAAAGACAAGTGGATGTCTGTAGGAGGTAAATTCAAAGAGGACTATAGAGTTGCCTTTCCCCCCTTCTCTGTATTTTCCAGATTTGTTCGACAGCAAGCTAAAATCCGAAGCGATCCCAGTTTCGCCTTTACCACAAGCAGCAATCAGACACATAGGTCTGAAAGACCTCACAGACCTCAAGGTAAGACCTCTGTGTCCACACACAAAACAGCTGTACCTTCAGAAGCCACAGACTGTCAAAGCACCTACAAGGTACATGCAATAGAAAGCCCTGATAAACATTGCCCAATACACAAAAGGCCACATTCACTAAAGAAATGTAAGGGCTTCAGAAGCAAACCTATTGCAGAGCGCATGTCTTTCCTTAAGCAAAACGACATCTGCTTCAGGTGCTGTGGATCTACTTACCACATTGCTAAAGACTGTAAAACACCTGTAGAGTGCACAGAGTGTGGCAGCGAGAGACATATCACAGCTTTGCACCCTGGCCCTGCTCCACTAGAGACTGTAGAACCCGTGAAAGATCAGGGCAGGGAGCAACAAGACACCCCACTGTCCTCAGTAATGTCTAATTGCACCGAAGTATGTGGCCAAGGCAAGAGTGCACGATCGTGCTCTAAAATCTGTTTAGTGACTGTGTACCCCACCGGCCAGAGAAGAAGAGCAGTGAAATTGTATGCAGTGCTAGATGAGCAGAGCAATAGGTCCCTTGCAAAGTCAGACTTTTTTGATCTCTTTAATCTTAAAGTAAGTGCATCTCCATACACTCTTAGGACATGTGCAGGGACAATTGAAACCACAGGGAGAAGAGCTACTGACTTTACCATTGAATCTTTCAATAAGAAAGTGCAGTTCCCACTTCCTACCCTTAGAGTGTGACGTGATACCCGATGACAAAACAGAGATCCCCTCTCCTGAAGTAGCCCATCATCACTCTCACCTTCGCTCAATTGCTCACCTTATTCCAGCTGTTGAGCCAGATGTTTCTATCCTTCTACTTCTTGGAAGAGACATCCTACAGGTACACAAGGTGCGCCAGCAAATTAATGGACCTTACAATGCCCCCTATGCACAGAGACTAGACCTGGGGTGGGTCATTGTAGGAGAAGTTTGTCTCGGAACAGAGCACCAGCCTGACAGCATTAGCACTTTAAGGACATCTGTGTTAACCACTTCCCGACCGCCGTATATACAATTGGCGGCCGGGAAGTGGACGCCGCAAGGACCGCCGTATTGACAATTGGCGGCGGTCCTTGTATGGGCATGGGCGGAGCGATCGCGTCATCCGTGACGCGATCCTCCGCCTCCGCCTGGCGCCGCTCACCCGCCGCAACATCCCGCCGGCCATATGGAAGCGCCGGCGGGATGTTAACTCGACGATCGCCGCATACAAAGTGTATAATACACTTTGTAATGTTTACAAAGTGTATTATACAGGCTGCCTCCTGCCCTGGTGGTCCCAATGTCCGAGGGACCACCAGGGCAGGCTGCAGCCACCCTAGTCTGCACCAAGCACACTGATTCCCCCCCCCCCCTGCCCCAGATCGCCCACAGCACCCATCAGACCCCCCCCTGCCCACCCCCCAGACCCCTGTTTGCACCCAATCACCCCCCTAATCACCCATCAATCACTCCCTGTCACTATCTGTCAACGCTATTTTTTTTATCCCCCCCCCTGCCCCCCGCTCCCTCCTGATCACCCCCCCACCCCTCAGATTCTCCCCAGACCCCCCCCCCCCCCAGATCCCCCCATGTACTGTATGCATCTATCCCCCCTGATCACCTGTCAATCACCTGTCCATCACCTGTCAATCACCTGTCAATCACCCGTCAATCACCCCCTGTCACTGCCACCCATCAATCAGCCCCTAACCTGCCCCTTGCGGGCAATCTGATCACCCCCCCCCCACACACACACACACCAATAGATCGCCCGCAGATCCGACATCAGATCACCTCCCAAATCCATTGTTTACATCTATTCTCTCCTCTAAACACCCACTAATTACCCATCAATCACCCATCAATCACCCCCTATCACCACCTGTCACTTTTACCTATCAGATCAGACCCTAATCTGCCCCTTGCGGGCACCCAATCACCCGCCCACACGCTCAGATTGCCCTCTGACCCCCCCTTATCAATTCACCAGTGCATTAATTACATCTGTTCTTCCCTGTAATAACCCACTGATCACCTGTCAATCACCTGCCAATCACCTATCACCCATCAATCACCCCCTGTCACCCCCTGTCACTGCCACCCATTAATCAGCCCCTAACCTGCCCCCTGCGGGCAATCTGATCACCCACCCACACCATTAGATCGCCCGCAAACCCGCCGTCAGATTACCTCCCAAATGTATTGTTTACATCTGTTATCTTCTCTAAACACCCACTAATTACCCATCAATCACCCATCAATCACCCCCTATCACCAACTGTCACTGTTACCTATCAGATCAGACCCTAATCTGCCCCTTGCGGGCACCCAATCACCCGCCCACACGCTCAGATTGCCCTCAGACCCCCCCCCCCTTATAAATTCGCCAGTGCATTAATTACATCTGGCCTTCCCTGTAATAACCCACTGATCACCTGTCAATCACCTGCCAATCACCTATCACCCATCAATCACCCCCTGTCACTGCCACCCAACAATCAGCCCCTAACCTGCCCCTTGCGGGCAAACTGATCACCCACCCACACTAATAGATCGCCCGCAGATCCGACATCAGATCACCACCCAAGCTCAGTGTTTCCATCTATTCTCTCCTCTAAACACCCACTAATTACCCATCAATCACCCATCAATCACCCCCTATCACCACCTGTCACTGTTACCCATCAGATCAGACCCAAATCTGCCCCTTGCGGGCACCCAATCGCCCGCCTACACGCTCAGATTGCCCTCAGACCCCCCCTTATCAATTCGCCAGTGCAATATTTACATCTGTTCTCCCCTGTAATAACCCACTGATTACCTGTCAATCACCTATCAATCACCCATCAATCACCCCCTGTCACTGCCACCCATCAATCACCCCCTGTCACTGCCGCCCATAAATCACCCGCTGTCACTGCCACCCATCAATCAGCCCCTAACCTGCCCCTTGCGGGCAATCTGATCACCCACACCAATAGATCGCCCGCAGATCCGACGTCCGATCACCTCCCAAGTGCAGTGTTTACATCTGTTCTCTACCCTAAACACCCACTAATTACCCATCAATCACCCCCTGTCACTGCTACCTATCAGATTAGACCCCTATCTGCCCCTAGGGCACTCAATCACCCGCCCACACCCTCAGAATGCCCTCAGACCCCAGCCCTGATCACCTCGCCAGTGCATTGCTTGCATCTATTCCCCCCTCTAATCACACCTTGAGACACCCATCAATCACCTCCTGTCACCCCCTAGCACACCTACCCATCAGATCAGGCCCCAATTTGCCCCGTGTGGGCTCCTGATCACTCGGCCAAACCCTCAGATCCCCTCAGACCCCCTTCCGATCACCTCCCCAGTGCATTGATTGCATCTATTTTCCCCTCTAACCACCCCCTGAGACACCCATCAATCACCTCCTGTCACCCCCCTAGCACTCCTATCCATCAGATCAGGCCCAATACAACCTGTCATCTAAAAGGCCACCCTGCTTATGACCGGTTCCACAAAATTCGCCCCCTCATAGACCACCTGTCATCAAAATTTGCAGATGCTTATACCCCTGAACAGTCATTTTGAGACATTTGGTTTCCAGACTACTCACGGTTTTGGGCCTGTAAAATGCCAGGGCGGTATAGGAACCCCACAAGTGACCCCATTTTAGAAAAAAAGACACCCCAAGGTATTCTGTTAGGTGTATGATGAGTTCATAGAAGATTTTATTTTTTGTCAAAAGTTAGCGGAAATTGATTTTTATTGGTTTTTTTTCACAAAGTGTCATTTTTCACTAACTTGTGACAAAAAATAAAATCTTCTATGAACTCGCCATACACCTAACGGAATACCTTGGGGTGTCTTCTTTCTAAAATGGGGTCACTTGTGGGGTTCCTATACTACCTTTGCATTTTAGGGGCCCTAAACCGCGAGGAGTAGTCTAGAAAACAAATGCCTCAAAATGACCTGTGAATAGGACGTTGGGCCCCTTAGTGCACCTAGGCTGCAAAAAAGTGTCACACATGTGGTACCGCCGTACTCAGGAAAAGTAGTATAATGTGTTTTGGGGTGTATTTTTACACATACCCATGCTGGGTGGGAGAAATTTCTATGTAAATGGACAATTGTGTGTAAAAAAATCAAACAATTGTCATTTACAGAGATATTTCTCCCACTTAGCATGGGTATGTGTAAAAATACACCCCAAAACGCATTATACTACTTCTCCTGAGTACGGCGGTACCACATGTGTGGCACTTTTTTTTACACCCTAAGTACGCTAAGGGGCCCAAAGTCCAATGAGTACCTTTAGGATTTCGCAGGTCATTTTGCGACATTTGGTTTCAAGACTACTCCTCACGGTTTAGGGCCCCTAAAATGCCAGGGCAGTATAGGAACCCCACAAATGACCCCATTCTAGAAAGAAGACACCCAAAGGTATTCCGTACGGAGTATGGTGAGTTCATAGAAGATTTTATTTTTTGTCACAAGTTAGCGGAAAATGACACTTTGTGAAAAAAAACAATTAAAATCAATTTCCGCTAACTTGTGACAAAAAAATAAAAACTTCTATGAACTCACCATACTCCTAACGGAATACCTTGGGGTGTCTTTTTTCTAAAATGGGGTCATTAGTGGGGTTCCTATACTGCCCTGGCATTTTAGGGGCCCTAAACCGTGAGGAGTAGTCTTGAAACAAAAATGACCTGTGAAATCCTAAAGGTACTCATTGGACTTTGGGCCCCTTAGTGCAGTTAGGGTGCAAAAAAGTGCCACACATGTGGTATCGCCGTACTCGAGAGAAGTAGTATCATGTGTTTTGGGGTGTATTTTTACACATACCCATGCTGGGTGGGAGAAATACTTCTGTAAATGACAATCTTTTGATTTTTTTACACACAATTGTCCATTTACAGAGGTATTTCTCCCCCCCAGCATGGGTATGTGTAAAAATACACCCCAAAACACATTGTACTACTTCTCCCGAGTATGGCGATACCACATGTGTGGCACTTTTTTGCACCCTAACTGCGCTAAAGGGCCCAAAGTCCAATGAGTACCTTTAGGATTTCACAGGTCATTTTGAGAAATTTCGTTTCAAGACTACTCCTCACGGTTTAGGGCCCCTAAAATGCCAGGGCAGTATAGGAACCCCACAAATGACCCCATTTTAGAAAGAAGACACCCCAAGGTATTCCGTTAGTAGTATGGCGAGTTCATAGAAGATTTTATTTTTTGTCACAAGTTAGCGGAAATTGATTTTAATTGTGTTTTTTCACAAAGTGTCATTTTCCGCTAACTTTTGACAAAAAATAAAATCTTCTATGAACTCACCATACTCCTAACGGAATACCTTGGGGTGTCTTCTTTCTAAAATGGGGTCATTTGTGGGGTTCCTATACTGCCCTGGCATTTTAGGGGCCCTAAACCGTGAGGAGTAGTCTTGAAACGAAATTTCTCAAAATGACCTGTGAAATCCTAAAGGTACTCATTGGACTTTGGGCCCTTTAGCGCAGTTAGGGTGCAAAAAAGTGCCACACATGTGGTATCGCCGTACTCAGGAGAAGTAGTATAATGTGTTTTGTGGTGTATTTTTACACATACCCATGCTGAGTGGGAGAAAGATCTCTGTAAATGGACAATTGTGTGTAAAAAAAATTAACAAATTGTCATTTACAGAGATATTTCTCCCACCCAGCATGGGTATGTGTAAAAATACACCCCAAAACACATTATACTACTTCTCCTGAGTACGGCGATACCACATGTGTGGCACTTTTTTGCAGCCTAACTGCGCTAAGGGGTCCAAAGTCCAATGAGCACCTTTAGGCTTTACAGGGGTGCTTACAATTTAGCACCCCCCAAAATGTCAGGACAGTAAACACACCCCACAAATGACCCCATTTTGGAAAGTAGACCCTTCAAGGTATTCAGAGAGGGGCATGGTGAGTCCATGGCAGATTTCATTATTTTTTTTCGCAAGTTAGAAGAAATGGAAACTTTTTTTTTTTTTTTTCTCACAAAGTGTCATTTTCCGCTTACTTGTGACAAAAAATAATATCTTCTATGAACTCACTATGCCTCTCAGTGAATACTTTAGGATGTTTTCTTTCCAAAATGGGGTAATTTGGGGGGTATTTATACTATCCTGGAATTCTAGCCCCTCATGAAACATGACAGGGGGTCAGAAAAGTCATAGATGCTTGAAAATGAGAAAATTCACTTTTTGCACCATAGTTTGTAAACGCTATAACTTTTACCCAAACCAATAAATATACACTGAATGGGGTTTTTTTTATCAAAAACATGTTTGTCCACATTTTTCGCGCTGCATGTATACAGAAATTTTACTTTATTTGAAAAATGTCAGCACAGAAAGTTAAAAAAATCATTTTTTTGCCAAAATTCATGTCTTTTTTGATGAATATAATAAAAAGTAAAAATCGCAGGAGCAATCAAATAGCACCAAAAGAAAGCTTTATTAGTGACAAGAAAAGTAGCCAAAATTCATTTAGGTGGTAGGTTGTATGAGCGAGCAATAAACCGTGAAAGCTGCAGTGGTCTGAATGGAAAAAAAGTGGCCGGTCCTTAAGGGGTAGAAAGCCCTAGGTCCTCAAGTGGTTAATGAATAGACGCCCATCTCTTCTCAGTCCATGTCACAACAGCTTCATTGTCAAAGAAAAGTTTGACAGCCCAACACAACACTGGGACTCTTCTATAGCATATGGCAAAGAAGAAGAAGTCAGTTACAACACCGAGACAATCTAGGGGTTACTGTGTTCCAGAAAACCAAAGATGATGATAAGCAGCAGGGATGCTCAAATTCGGCTTCACGATGCGCTCCAAGCGGCCGTCACCTGATTACAAACACTTCCTCCTTCCGGGTTGAAGGAGGAAGTGTTTGTAATCACGTGACGCGCATGGAGCGCATCGTGGGAGGCGCCGAGGGACGACCGAAGAAGACGTCAGAGAGGTAAGCTTGACCCCCCCGCCCAGCCCGCACAGCATTACTGGGAGATATCCGGATAGCAAAAATCCGGATATCTCCCGAAGCCGAATTTGAGCATCCCTAATAAGCAGACCCTCTCCATAGAGGATCAAATCTTCTTGCAGATTATGGATAGGGAGGCCTACCAAGATGACAATCACAGTTGGGTGGCCCCCCTCCCCTTTCGCACACCCAGGCGTGCTTTGCCCTGTAACAGAGAGCAAGCCATGAAACGTTTGCAATCACTTAGCAAAACACTGCAGAGAAAGCCAGAAGTAAAAAGAGACTTCACTGAATTCATTGAGAGAATGTTAGTCAATGACCACGCTGAGGTAGCAGGACCACTTGAAACTGATAAAGAACACTGTTACCTACCAATGTTTGGTGTTTACCACCCACATAAACCCAACCAGATCAGAGTAGTTTTTGATTCCAGTGCAGAGTATGATGGAGTTTCTTTAAATGACGTACTGTTAAGTGGCCCTGACCTTAACAATACTTTGCTAGGTTTCCTTATGCGCTTCAGAAAAGAGACCGTTGCCTTCACAGCAGATGTGCAGCAAATGTTTTATTGCTTTCTTGTCAGAGAAGACCACAGAGACTTCCTACGTTTTCTTTGGTACAAGGACAATGACATAGGCAAAGAAATTGTTGAATACAGAATAAAGGTACATGTATTTGGCAACAGCCCTTCTCCTTCAGTTGCTATATACTGCATGCAAAAGACTGCTCTGAAAAATGAGTGCTATGGGCAAGAAGCCAAACACTTTGTATTGAGACACTTCTATGTAGACGATGGACTCGCTTCTGCTAGCACACCTGAAGATGCTATCTCTACCCTCAGTAAGGCAAAACAAATGCTGGCAGAATCCAATCTGTGTCTTCACAAAATCGCTTCTAACAGCTAAAAAGTAATGGAAGCCTTCCCTGTAGCAGACAGAGCTAAGGACCTCAAAGACCTTTGCCTAGGTACAGATACTTTCCCCTTGCAGAAAAGCTTAGGCCTGAGTTGGGATTTAGAAGCAGATAGCTTTGTTTTTCAAGTTTCCTCAGAGGAAAAGCCCTTTACACGTAGGGGTATTTTGTCCACCGTAAATAGCCTTTATGATCCCTTAGGGTTTGTATCACCTGTGACAATAAGAGGCAAGGCCTTAGTTCGCTAACTGTCCTCTGGTAAAAATGATTGGGATGCATTGCTTCCACAAGAGAAATTATGTAAGTGGGTTCAATGGAAATAATCTTTGCAAGCTTTAGAGCACCTAAAGATAGACAGATGCTATGTTCCCGTATCTCTATCAACAGCTTGTAAGAAGGAACTGTGCATTTTCTCAGATGCATCCACCACAGCTATTGGTGCAGTAGCTTACTTGAGAGTAAGTGACATAGAAAATGTATGCCATGTAGGATTTGTGATGGGAAAGTCCAAATTAAGCCCTAAACCAGCCCACATGATTCCTCGTTTAAAGTTGTGTGCAGCTGTACTCGCAGTTGAAATGTTTGAGCTAATCTCAAGTGAGTTAGATACTGACTTTGATGCTGTAAAATTATTCACAGATAGCAAGACTGTCTTGGGGTACATTTGCAACAACACTAGGAGATTCTACCTGTATGTCTCCAACCGAGTGAATAGAATCAGGCAATCTACACAGACAGATCAGTGGTTCTATGTACCTACAGAGCATAACCCTGCCGACTATGCCACTAGACCTACACAAGTTGCATGCCTTCAGAACTCTATATGGTTCTCAGGTCCATCTTTTTTGTACCAATCACACTGTGAGAATATGAACACTGCTAATGTGTACCCACTCATAGAGCCCGAAGCTGACCCAGAGATCAGATCTGAAGTTACAAGTTTAAGTACTAAAGCTTCTCAAGCCACTCTTCACTCACGTTGCTTTGAGAGATTTTCTTCCTGGAAGGTACTAGTTAAAACCCTGGCCAGACTCATCCACGTCTCTAAAAGCTTCCAGAGGGAAACCAATAGCAACCAGGTTAGAGGGTGGAAAAGTTTCCATGAGCAGGTTGATCTAGAAGAACTTTCTCAGGCAAAGTCTGTTATCATTTCTTCTGTTCAAGCCAAACACTTCCAAATGGAGATTGACTGCATCTCAAAACAAAAGACATTACCAAAACAAAGCCGTCTTAGAAAGCTAAGTCCCTTTTTAGACAAAAATGGATTGCTTAGAGTAGGTGGACGTTTGTCTCTTGCTGAACTTTCAGAGGTAGAGAAACAGCCTATCATCATACCTCACGATCACCACATTGCTACACTGCTTGTTAAGTATTATCATGAACAAGTTGTCCACCAAGGGCGCCACATCACAGAGGGTGCAATTAGATCTGCAGGTTTCTGGATCCTTGGTGGCAAACGTTTGGTATCAGCAGTCATACACAAATGTGTCACCTGTCGCAAACTGAGAGGGAAACTACAGACTCAAAAGATGGCAGAGCTACCTAAGGACAGAGTGGTTGCTGAACCACCTTTCACAAATGTAGGTTTGGACGTGTTCGGTCCTTGGTCAGTGTTAACCCGCCGCACTAGAGGAGGCAGCGCAGACAGCAAACGCTTGTCAGTACTTTTCACTTGTCTGTCTACCCGAGCTGTACATATAGAGCTACTTGAAGCCATGTCAACTTCAAGCTTCATTAACGCTTTGAGGAGATTCTTCTCAATTCGTGGCCCAGCAAAACTACTCCGCTTCGATAGAGGAACAAACTTTGTAGGAGCTTGCAAGGAACTTGGCATTTGTGTCGGAGACCCACAGTTGAAGAACTTTCTGCATGATAAAGGATGCACATGGGTTTTCAATCCTCCACACTCCTCTCACATGGGCGGTGTCTGGGAGAGACTTATAGGCATAGCCAGGCGAATCTTGGATGCTATGTTGCTACAAAATAAATCTGTTCACTTGACCCATGAAACTTTAAGTACCTTTATGGCAGAGGTTACAGCCATCATGAACGCCAGGCCCTTAGTTCCTGTATCTTCAGACCCGGATACACCTCTGGTCCTCACCCCAGCAATGTTGTTGACTCAAAAAGAAAACTCTTTGTCTGCTCCATCTAAAGACCTAAACACAACACAAGTTCACGTGAAGCAGTGGAAACTAGTGCAATGCTTAGCAGACACCTTTTGGAAAAGATGGAAGAGGGAGTATCTGAGGGAGTATCTGTCCACTTTGCAACGCAGAAGGAAATGGACTGAGGACTGTCCAAACATTAAAGTGGGTAATGTTGTTCTGCTAAAAAATGACCAAGAGGGCAGGAATGAGTGGCCCGTGGGACTTGTTGTTAACACGCTGCCAAGTAGAGACGGCAAAGTTAGAAAGGTGGGACTGCCAGAGTTTATCTTAGACCTATCACTGACATTATAATTCTAGTCTCAGATTAGTCAGGATTTCATTTTATTGTTTTTGTGTTCTCTGCATAGTGGTAGTTTATATAAGTAGTGACATAATAAATTATGCCAGGCAGGGAGTGTTTTGCCCATATCTACTAATATGGGCATTCAATAAGCTAAAATGTGATGTTATGCTGACACCTAGTGGTACTTGTGAGCAATTATGTTTAGTCAGATCAGAATTACAGGATGATGTAATTTCATGGGAGGGTCTCAACCCTTGAACTGGAACTTCCTGTCTTCCATTTTGTGAGAAGCCTTCAGCTGAATAACAGCACATGGCAAGAGCTCTTACTATTTCAGGACTACATGGTGGAATTGTCCTTAAGTACTTAAGCCTATGGGATGATATAATGCTTAATGTGCTGTAGTGATGTTTCATGTACTGATTTGTGCATTCTGTATTTGTTTATGTTGCAGTTTTACAAGTAAAGTGTAATTCAACAAAGATTCATACAGACTCAAGGTCTCACGTGTCTTACTACTGGATTACTTATTGTTAAGCTGTCTGACTAGCGTTATACAACTGCTCAATAACGCGAAGCAGAACAGGGCCCATGCCCCAAAATTTTCTGGGGTGCCCCCAATCTATTTCCAGGGGTGCCCCGACCAGTTAGAGCGGGCGCTAGCACCTAGCGGACACCGCTGATATGCGGAAGTGACATCACTTCTGCATATTTGCGCCCGGCGCCCACTCTAACTGGTCAGGTCGCTGCTGGCTGCGAGGTGAGGGGGCGCCTGTCACTCACTATCTAACCTGGGGTCCCTGCTGTCACTCACTATCTAACGGGGGTCCCTGCTGTCACTCACTACCTAACAGGGGTCCCTGCTGTCACTCACTACCTAACTGGAGGACCCTGCTGTCACTACCTAACTTGTACACACATACAATTTTGATTAGCCAATTTTGGCTCTGTTCATCAAATTCATTGTCTGTTTGCCCACTTACTGCATGGGGGTGGTAAAATTGGTCAGTGATTGACCAATCAAAATTGTATGTGCATATACATCTTTGATCTATGCCCAGAGGTGGCCTTAGAGTACGCGGGGCCTGGGGCGAGTGTCATATGCGGGGCCTAGAGACATATGCCATTGTGGATTGCTGGTCAGGCAGTCTGGCAGCGGGGACAGCTGCGGTGGCTGGGGGGGGGGGGGGGGACGACGACGACCGCACAGGCGCCCCCGATCTCCAAGGACCCAAGGAACGCCCCTGCCAGTGCTACAATGTTTTCTGATGTGTACTATACAGGCCTATAGAAAAAAAAAGCACATATTCTCATGTCTCTCTCTCTCTGCTTTTACAGTGTGGTGTAGACATGTTGGACCAAATGGCACGGATGTATTCCGTAAGAACAGCAACACGCAGGTGGCCAGTAGCAGTTTTTTACAATATGCTCGACCTGGAGGCGGTGAATGCCTACATTTTGTACAAGGCATGTACAGGGTGGACAGGCAAAAGAAGATTGTTTCTGAGTCTTCTAGCTAAGGAACTCCGTTGCCAATTCATGCAGCACAAGGAAATATTGGCACAAAGGCGGGCTGCTGAAGCTGTTGCAGCTGCTGTGCCAGGGACTGTACAGACAACACAGTGCCAGGTGCAAGAGAGCTGCAAAAGGAATCGCAGCAGGTTTACCTGTGCAAGATGTCAAAAATTCACCTGTGCCAAATGCAGGGACGATGGACACTGGGTCTGCAAACGCTGTAAACTCTGTAAAGTTTGAAACACTGAAAAATAAAACAGAATTTTTGGTTTTGCGCGATCGTGAATTTTCACGTGAAACGATAACGTTTTTGCGTGCAAACGAGAATTTTCACGCGAAACCAATATCTATAAACGTTATCGATACACACCAAGCCGCTCACTCCGCTCCTCCAATGAACTTCGCCTGACCGTCCCCCGCATCACCCAGTCCCATGCCTGCCTCCAGGACTTCTCAAGAGCCGCTCCAACACTATGGAACTCCCTACCTCCATCCATTAGGGCAGCCCCCTCCTTCAACACCTTCAAGAAGGCCCTCAAAACTCACCTTTTCACTCTGGCCTAGCACCCCTCACAATTGCTCTAAACCCATAGCTGAACTCTGGTCCCTTACCTCTCGTGTCCCTACCTCTCCCTCTAGATTGTAAGCCTTTGGGCAGGGTCCTCCTCCTTTTGTGTCCTACCTGATCATGCACCTCCATTACTGTGAACCCATGCTATGCATTTGAGTGAACCTAACTTGCCTAATCTCCATGCTCCCATCCAGTGACTAAGCATTACCTTGTACTCATACTGTGCTGCGTGATCTGGTTTGCATGTATTCCTGTATTGTCTTATTGCTGTATGTCACCCCTAAATATTGTCTGTAACCTAAATTAATGTCCGGCGCTGCGTAATATGTTGGCGCTTTATAAATACAATAAATAATAATAATACCTCTCGCTGTGCAGTGTCTTTTGCAAGCTGAGGAAGTTCACACCAGACTTTATTCACTGTGCCCAATAGCATTGTTTTGCGCTGCAGCAGTCTGTGCGACAGTGACAGTGAAGTATTAGCTGTAAAGCCTGGTACACACATACAATTTTGATTAGCCAATTTTAGCTCTGTTCATCAAATTCATTGTCTGTTGGCCCACTTACTGCATGGGGGTGGTAAAATTAGTCAGTGATTGATCAATCAAAATTGTATGTGCGTATACATCTTTGATCTATGCCTATACTGATTGTAAATTATCTAAATAAAGGACAGGGGGCTCCATCCAATATTTCGATGGGCAGGCCCGTTATTTGTAGCTTACACCACTGCTGGCCACGCCCACTCACTGCATGACCACACCCAATTTTTGTTGCGACCGCACAGGTGCCCCTGATCTCCAAGGACCCAAGGAACGCCCCTGCCAGTGCTACAATGTTTTCTGATGTGTACTATACAGGCCTATAGAAAAAAAGAACATATACTCATGTCTCTCTCTCTCTCTCTCTGCTTTTACAGTGTGGTGTAGATGTGTTGGACCAAATAGCACGGATGTATTCCGTAAGAGCAGCAACACGCAGGTGGCCAGTAGCAGTTTTTTACAATATGCTGGACCTGGCGGCGGTGAATGCCTACATTTTGTACAAGGCATGTACAGGGTGGACAGGCAAAAGAAGATTGTTTCTTAGTCTTCTAGCTAAGGAACTGCGTTGCCGATTCATGCAGCACAAGGAAATATTGGCACAAAGGCGGGCTGCTGAAGCTGTTGCAGCTGCTGTGCCAGGGACTGTACAGACAACACAGTGCAAGGTGCAAGAGAGCTGCAACAGGAATCGCAGCAGGTTTACCTGCTCACACAAAGAACAGAATTCTCTGGTTGTGGGGGATGGGAGGTGGGCAAATAGAGTACCTCAGATCCAAGGTAATTTAGTTCAAGTAAACAAATGTAAATGTGTGTGTTTTCAGTACAAAAGAAAGAGAACAATGGAGTTGATAGCATGTTAAAAAACTAAGCAGGGGTGCTAGGCGGTGTGAGGTCAAGTGAATTTACTCAGATCTGCGCAGCCCTGGTAAATCTAGTGTTAAATGTTTGCCCTTAAACCACTCAAGTGTTACTTTAGCAGTATGCTTCAGGTCAGTGTCCTGCTGGAAGGTCTCAAATCTCTGGCAGACTTACACAGGTTTTTGTTCAAGAATATCCTTGTATTTAGCACCATCCACCTTCCCCTTGAGTCATACCAGCTTTCCAGTCCCTACTGCTTTAAAACATCCCCATAGCATGATTCTGCCACCACCATGTTTCACTGTAGCAATAGTGTTCTTGGGGTGATGGAATGTGTTGGGTTTTGCCACTAGACATAGCATTTTCCTTGGTGGCCAAAAAGTTCAATTTTATCTCATCTGACGAGAGCATCTTCCTTCAAACATTAGGGGAGTTACCCATATGCCTTTTTGCAAACTTAAAATGTAGCTTTTCATTTTTGATGCTAAGCAATGGCTTTTTTCTCTGCCCAATCTTCCATAAAGCCCAGCTCTAAGGAGTGTATGGCTTATTATTAGTTCTTTGGATATATACTCCAGTTTCAGGTGTGGAACTCTTCAACACCTTTGGCCTCTATGCTGCCAGTCTGTTTAATGCCCTCCTTCCTTGCCCGTTCTGTGACTTTTGGTGGGCAGCCCACACTTGTCAGGTTTGTTATGATTCCATGTTCTTTCCATTTGAAGATGATGGATTTGATGGCGCTCTGTGGGATTTTCAAAGCTTTGTACAGTATTTTTTATAACCCAGCCCTGACTTGTACTTCACAACAATTTTGTCCCTGACTTGTTTGGAGAGCTTGTTGGTCTTTCATGGTGTGGTGCCTCTTGCTTAGTAGTGTTGAAGCTTCTGGGGCATTTCAGAATAGGTGTGTTTGTACTGACATATTATGTGACACTTAGATTGCACACAGGTGGACTAAATTTAATTAATTATATAATTTTTGAAGGACTATTTAGGGGATCCATAGCAAAGGGGATGAATATATTTGCAAATACCAATTTTAAGTTTTTTTGTTTGTTTGTTTTTAAATTAATTTTATATACATTTTTTTTTCATTTCACCTCACTAACTTAGACCATTTTGTGTCAATTCATTACATATAAATACCATTAAGAAACATTAAATTTACAGGTTGGAATGGAGCAAAATAGGTGCAAAGCCTATGGGGAGAAAATACTTTTGCAAGGCACTGTATGTTGAGGGATTTCCTGCTATGCCACTGTCCACAATGTACTACATTATGTCTATTTATATTATGTCTGTTGCTCTCCCGTGACCTAAGACAACTTGAGAAGCATCTCTGTGGATCTTCCCTTTAGCACCGTACCCTTTACATGGTTCCTGCAGCTCCTGAAGTGCATGTCTGCCAAGTCTTCATTCACTTTTAATGAAGACTTTTTTCACAGTTGCTTTAGCAAAAACTTCACACAGAAAAGAAGATGAGGATTGCTGTCTTTGGTTAATTTATGTACAGTCTTTGTAAATGTTTGATGATTCATAACAACTTAACAATAGTGTACACCTACCCATTGTAAACTAAACTGATTTAGCAACATCGATCAAAAATGTACTTTTGTCTATTTTGGACTTTGGATTACTTTGAAAAATGATTTAGTAAATCAACTCCCATTCATATGCAATATGTTCTCAATAATATAACTATAAATAAGTAAGTAAATACACTATACATCTTTACAAAAGCCTTTCCTGCGCAAAAGATGCTGGCCAGCCTCCCTACTCTTTGCACACTATTTCATAGTTGGATTGAGCAACTGCCATTCAAAGTGCAATGTAAATAAAGAAATCCTTGAGAATCCCCTATGACAAGATAGATTAGTCCAAAATCTATCATCGCTATCAGATTTTCATTATTTATTGTAAGTGACAACAACATTTTTGTAAATATTTAACATTTTACTATATTTTTAATGGGACAACGCTGAATATATAACACTTTGATACAATGTAGTCAGTGTGCAGCCTATACAACTTTATCCATTTTCTTTTTCTGTCCCATAAAAACAAAACTCAACAAAAAGCCATAAATAGCTAAACTGCTGGCAACAAAAGTGAGTACACCCATAAGTGAAGAATGTCAAAATTCTGCCTAGTTAGACATTTTCCCTCCCCGAAGTGATGTTACTCATTAGCTAACGCTCAGGTGTGAATGGGGAACAGGTGTGTTCAATTTAGTGTTATCACTCACAGGACAGGTTTATGGGGTGGGGGTTCAGCCTTTTAGTGCTCAGACTATATGTTGCATGCTGCATCAAATTGGTCCAAATGGCTGGCATCCTATAAAGAAGCCTCTTCTAAAGATGATGCACAAGGAAGCCCACAAACACATTGCTAAAGACAAGCGAAGTATGGACATGGATTACCGGAACCATGTACTGTAGTCTGATCAGAACAAGCCAAATGATATGGCTCAGTTGGTGTCAAGTGTGTGTGGTGGCAACCAGGTGAGGAGTATAAAAACAAGTGTGTCTTGACTAGCATCAAGAATGGTGGTGGGAGTGTCATGTTTTGGGGCTGCAGGTTACATAGTTAAAGAGACACTGTGAAGTAATGACCTCTCCTCTAGCAGAGAAAATGTAAACAGTTGAGATAATAAAAGTCAGGTAACAGCCCTCTCCACGACTAAGACTTAGTCGGAGAGTTAATGGCTTGTTTGCATAGAGATAACAACTGGAGTTTCTTAACTCTTCCTGTACTGGAAACAATTAGACTGATGTATCTGATCTTAATGTTTTATTTCTTAGCTGTACTACACATACAAATCATAATATCATAATTTTTTTTTCGCTTCAGTGTCTCTTTAAGTGGGTTAAAAAAATACATTTGTCCATTGAGTAAACTAAAGACAAGATTTAGCTGACTAAATCTAGTACGTGAGACCTTCCATCCCATTGATCAATTTTGAGGCTCATCTTTGTACCTGCTCAAAAACTGCAATGTCCTTCCTGTAATGCAGTGCCCAGAACCATACTCCAGATATAGCCTCACAGCACAACTAGAGATAATCTTTGAATTAGGAATACCCAATGTATGAACGATCCAACATAATGAATACTGCACCAATCTTGATGATGTTACTTATGCAATGGGTTCCAGAGACTAAGGAGAGCCCCCCAAAGTGCTGTAGGAACTCATCTGAGGTGAACAAAGGGCACACGGGGATAGAACAAGGCACAGGGGCATGACTTGGGGCACAGTCAGGAGCAGATGGACACACAGAGGAACAGGGAGAGGTAAACAGGAACAGATGGAGGCACATAGTGGGGCAGAAGAAGGCAAATGGAGATGGAAGGAGGCACAGGGGAACAGAATGAGGCAAAGGGGGAAAGTTGGAGGCACAGAGGGGGATAGATGGAGGCACAAACATAGGAACAGAAGAAGGCCAGGGAAACAGGTAAAGGCAAAAGGGGATAGAAGATATGTCCAGCCACTGCATTTACTAGTCACAGTATTCCTTCTGAGATCAGTTTTTTGGATAGCCTGGTCAAGCCATGGGGTGAAAATTTAAGCACAGCCCTAGGTAATCCTCGCTGTAGGAACACACAATTTATGAACCACCCACCATTACGATAGCTGCAATGAGCCTGATAATGTATGTGACGGGATAGGAATGGAGACTGAGGAGAGCCTCCCGTAGTGCCATGGGATCAAATGGCATAGGGGAACATATGGAGGCACAGAGGTCAGCAGACAGAATCACAGAGGAACATACGGAGGTAATCATGGACAGATTATTATTTATTGTATTTATAAAGCACCAACATTACGCATCACTGGATACAACGATACAATGATACAAAGGATGACAGACGTAACAAGTTTATTCAACACAGGACAAAGCTAACAAGGCAAACAGGTTAAAAAAAATACATGATCATGCGATTTTGAGCAGGTTAGGTTGTTCCGTTGTGTGATCAACAATACTGCTACCAGGCCACATCAACATTTGTCTTTCCATACTGTGTGTTATAGGTGATCTCTGTGTGCCAAAAAAAATTAGATATGTAACAATACCCCTTGGCTGGTCACTCGCTGTAACAAACATGACAGGCAGAGGCAGGCCAGAGCATAGAGGTACTAGGGGTCCTGGTGATGCATAATCCTGTGACCATGGCATACGTGATCTTCTGTAGAAGAAGAAAACTGTTAATTCCCAAAATGCAGAAGAGGTGGCTGACTTGCTCACTCAGCATTCCACCTTTTCTACTGCTTCTGCTGCCAATGTTCCTGAACCCTCCTCTTCCTCCTCTGCTGTGGTCAACACAACACCACCCCCACCACCACAGCATCCCCTCCAAATGAATGAAATTGCTCAGAGGAGCTATTTCCCCAGGCACTGATGGACAAAAGTGATGTGCAAGCATTGTTGGCATCAAATGAAGGAGAGGAGCAATGCAGAAACTCAGACAACAGTCCCCAGGTCACCACAATGTGTAATGTCCATGCTGCTGCAATCTACTGTGAGCTTGAAACTGTCAGGCCTCATGTTCTCCCTGGCTACAGGCACAGCTATCCCGCACCACCATCAGCATGGCACACAGTATATCATTGGGTCATACTTCGATTGGCTTTACTCCCGCCCACCGCGAAAAACCAACAAACATTAATATTATTACCCTGGTACATGCCAGGTACTTCTGGTCTCATGTTCAGCATGGCCAGAGGCAAAGCTATCCTGCATCACCACCAGCAGGGCGCACAGTATATTTGGATCTACTTCAATTGGCTTTACCAGAAAAAAAATATATTATTACTCTGGCACATGTCACTTACTTCTGACCTCATGGCCACCCAGAATCTCATTTGACCCTACTTTGGTTGACTTTACCTCCCAAAAAATATTATTACTCTGGTGCAAGCCAGTTACTTTAGGCCTCATGTCTGCCCTGGCCACAGGCACAGCTATCCTGCACCACTACCAGCACGGCACACAACATTTGTTTGTACTTCGGTTGGCTGTACACCAAAAAAAATTAATATTTTTACCCTGGCACAGGCCAGTTACTTCTGGCCTCATGTCCACCAGGGCCACAGGTACACATATTTGCACCACCACAGTACCCATTATCTCATTTGGTCCTACTTTGATTAGATTTACCCAAAAGGGTAAATTAAAGCATTAGGTTCTTGTGTATTGTCTTCTTAAACATTTTAACCATGAGGCAGGAGACCTTATCCCAAAACTTCTGTATTAAAGGGCACTCCCATACACAATGGGATAAATCTATTTCTCTTACATTTAGGTCAAATGTTGGTATAATAATCAGGAGGGTGTTTATAATTGATATTAAATGCATACTCGACTTTAAAGATAACCAGCAAATGAGACTATCTCCATTTTTCACTAGTCACAATCTTTTGTAAGGTATTATTTCCCTCTATGTTTTTTCACCCACCTGAGCATCCTCAATTCATTTTTCCCAACTTTTAGAATGTTTTGGGAGGCCTTCTGTGCAATGTAGCTCAGACAGCAAGGGCCTTTTCCTCCCAGTTTCAAAAAAGTATCAAAAAGGCTAAGCTTGACAATAACCAAAGTATTAGCTAGGTTTGTCTTAGTGGATGATTTCAACTGTGCGTACATGAGATAATGACCACTTGGTATTCTTTAAAGATAACCCATCTATTTTCTTTTAGTGTAAGGAGATTCCCTAATTTTGTTAATCCCGGATCCTCCCATTTAGCATAGACCTTGTGCACCATCCCAGGGGCAAACCCAGCATGACCCCAAAAGGGCATGATACTTGGAGTTTTTCCAGGGTAATTTAAATAGCTTACAAAGTCTGAGTGGAGACATCAAAAACTATTAAAAAACAGTATTAAGAAATCTGAGATATTTTGAATCATCTGCTATGTCTGAAAATCCTGGCTGGCTATAGATCAAACTGGAAAGTTAATTTGTAAAAACATTAAATTACCACATTTCTTGGACAGCAGCAATATATTTTAACAGTTCAGCAATGAAAGCTACAATATAGCTTAAAGAAAACCTGAACTGAAAAGTAAAAGTCAAAATAAGCATACACAAGTCATACTTACCTTCCATGTAGTCTACGCCTCAGTGTCTTTCTCCTGTCCCGCATCCTGTTTGTTCACTGTGATCAAGGGAATTTTCCGGCCTCCATTTTGAAAATGGCCATTACCCATAACAGCTTTCTGGTCAGCACACAGTTAAACTGCAACATCGCCCACTTGAGCCATAGGGAAACATGGACATTACCTGGTACATCAGTTTTCCTCTCAGCTATAACTGACAGCAACTGATATTTTACTGACGGCAACTGATATATTTCAGATCTGACAAAATATTGTCAGAACTGGAAGGGATAATTGTCAGAAGAACATGGTGAGCTTCTGAGAGGAACTGATGGCAAGGTAACTCTGTAATGTTCATTTGAAGTTACCTATTGTGTTTATTTTAAATATTTGTACTCAATATAGGTTCTCTTTAAGGATAGATTGCTAGAAACACACCTGTATGTTCTGATTGCAGTTTTCTTGCTTGTAATTACCCACCTAGTGAATTCATTGGTATATACTCTCCCTTCCTCTCTCTCTCTCTCTCTCTTTATCTATCTATCTATCTATCTATCTATCTATCTATCTATCTATCTATCTATCTATCTATCTATCTATCTATCTATCTATATACATAGCACCATATATACATACAGTAGCACCACATACACAAGTTACTAATTTATGTGAACACTCATACATGTATCTGGCATCACTGAAAGAGTGTGTAATTCCTTATCAAGCCTCTTTCTGAAAAGAGAACAACAATAACACAACACAAACAGGAAAAAGGGTAAAGCAGAAAAAAATAACATAAAGGTGTGTACCGGAAAAATGTGAATGAGTAAATGTAAACTGTGTGGGAACTTACTGACAATCAAAAGAAAACAAAGACATTCACGCATTGTTCTTGACTGAGTCATACATTGTAAGAAAAATAATTTTGCCTATTGACTCTTATAGGTTCCTGTCAGTATTGTCACCAAAGTCTTCTTCAGCTCTTACATTTCTTCATTTCATCCAGAGACATTATTCTTAAATATATGTCTGCACCATCTAGTGGCATTTTAATAAGCTGCAACTTAGACATACTAGTAGTTTGTCTCTGACATCACAAGGTGGCAATAAAATATGTACTAGAGCAGTATATGAACAGATATCTGCTTTTTGGTCTCTGTGTGAAAATAGTACTTTCTATCTTATCTTGTGTGATAATGTATTTCTGATATTGTCCTGCTTTTGTTATTCTTTTTGTCTATTGCTTGTTGCTCATAACATCGTGTTAGTGCCATCCTTTGCTAGTAGTGGAGCAATGCATAGTTGAAAATTGTGAATACTATAACTCTTTATAGAAAAGGGTACAAGTAAAGGTAAAAGTAAAATATCGCAGATATTTTACTTTAATAAGCAGTAGAAGCTGATACTAAAACTGGAGCCTATTGGAGCCATGCAAAACGGGACAAAGTCACAATTTCATTAATGCAAAGTCCAGTAAAAATATAGATGTTGATATACCATAAACAGAGAAGAATATAGGATTAATAACAATAACAATCAAAATATGTGAGCCGTCAGCTGGTTCAAAAGAACATGGAAAGTATTGAAACCAAAGAAGAAAGAACTCAAAGAAGGTACATAGCCAGAGTCAAGAAGTAATAATCTTTGGTTTCTTGGTTAATGCTCTAAGTTTCATACTTACCTATGGCATGGTCTTTCACTTTATACTGTAGTCAAGTCAGTTTTTATTACGAGTGGACCAAACGCAGGAAGCACAGCTGCAGGCTGTTACACAACAAAATCTTCACTTTTTGGCAAGAGTTCCTGACTGAGGATTACTTGATGATTACAATCTGTGTTTTGGGTTTACACATGGATAGCATACAATTATGCATGTGCAAATCATGCAAGCTTATTTACTTGTAACAAAGTACAATGATAATGTGTACAAATCAGTTTCCTAAGCACCTTAATCAAATCAGGGTCCACTGCAGTCTGATCAAGAAAAATATAGTTTGTTGCCTGGCTTCAGTTTATATATTAAAGAGACTCTGTAACAAAAATTACATCCTGTTTTTTATCATCCTACAAGTTCAAAAAGCTATTCTAATGTGTTCTGGCTTACTGCAGCACTTTATACTATCACTGTCTCTGTAATAAATCAATGTATCTTTCCCCTGTCAGACTTGTCAGCCTGTGTCTGGAAGGCTGCCAAGTTCTTCAGTGTTGTGGTTCTGCTATGAACTCCCCCTTCCAGGCCCCTCTATGCACACTGCCTGTGTATTATTTAGGATTAGAGCGGCTTCTCTCTTCTCTCTTATCTTTTACAAGCTGGATAAATCGTCCTCTGAGCTGGCTGGGCTTTCACATACTGAAGAATTACAGACAAGGGCAAAGCTGTTTGCAGGAAGAAACAAGCAGCCTGAAACTTCAGTGCATTAGAACAGGGGGAAAGAAACACACAAATGATCTCTTGAGATTCAAAAGGAAGGGTGTATACAGCCTGCTTGTGTATGGATGTATTTTCTATGTGTGGACATACTGTACATCAACCTACTTCCTGTTTTGGTGGCCATTTTGTTTGTTTATAAACAAACTTTTTAAAACTGTTTTTAACCACTTTTAATGTGGCGAGGAGCGGCGAAATTGTGTCAGAGGGTAATAGGAGATGTCCCCTAACGCACTGGTATGTTTACTTTTGTGCGATTTTAACAATACAGATTCTCTTTAAAGCTCCTTCCAAGTAGAGTATTTATAAATAATACCTTCTATCTACAAAAACACCTTGTAAATATGTAAATTCACCAGTTATCAGTAGCTACAAGTGCTAATTGCAGTGCCCCCATCTGGACTAGGAATGAAGGAATGAGAAGGAATGAGTTGTTTTCAATACTCCTCTCAGCCAGGATGCCAAGATCGGATGTGACTAAAGGTTCGTAGACACGTAGACGACCGGGGATCGTTCAAATCCAGTCTTATCAGCTGAACGACAGACCGCACACACGCCGATTTGACGTCCAAATGACTGGACGTTCAAACGTCCAAACGACCGGTCATTTGTGAAAATCCGACGTGTGTATGTACCTTAAAGGGAACCAGAGATGAAGCACCCTCATGTATTTTACCATATATATCAGTGGGAACATTAGAGAAAACACCTACCTTGCTTTCTGTTTCATTCTGCACTGCACAGCTTGTTTCTAATCAGCCCTGATAAAATCCCCGACTGAGCACTCAGTCTGGCTTTGCTCAGGAATATTTATAGCTCAGGCTGTGTTCTCTCATGTCTTTTCAAGCCCAAGCCTGCCCCCTGCTGGCTCTGCTCAGGAATCATTTTAGCTGAGTCATTATAGCAAAGCCAGACTGAATGCTCAGTCGGGGATCTATATGGTAAAATACATGAGAGTGCTTCATCTCTGGTTCACCACTCCACCTCCTCCTGTTAGACACAATAGGGGGGGGATGGGAAATTGCAATACAGTGTCTGCCTGTCATTTGCTCCTGAGAATGTATTTCCCGGCTAATTAAGGTATTTGAAATGCCTTGGGATATTTAGACCAGCATTTCACAAAATAGTCAACCGTTGCTTACAAGCAAGGAGGTTTCCCACCTGTCTGAAAGAACCTATCATCAGACCGCAACTCAGGAAACCATCCTGAGACCCAGATGCTCTAAAAAGCTACAGACCTGTCTCGAACCCCCTCTTTCTTGGGAAAGTTATTGAAGAGGCCCTCTTTCTCCAACTTAAAGCCAGGCTCTCCAGAAACAACATCCTTGACCCTCTTCAACGTGGCTTCAGAAAACATCACAGCTGTAAAACAGCCTCCCACAGATCTGGAACAATGTACTCATGGCAAGAGACAGAGGCCAATGTTTAACCCTGATTTTGCTTGACCTTTCAGTGGCTTTTGACACAGTTGATCATGAGATCTTATTTAACAGGCTACAAGAGCACTGTGGCTTAGATGGCTTAGTTCTAAAGTGGTTCAACTCCTTCCTGGCTAGCAGAACACAAAGGGCATCCTTGGGCCTTTCCTCACCAACCCGTACCACTAAAATATGGTGTACCCCAATGCGTAGTACTATGCTGTTCACCATAAACATGCTGACACTTGGAAAAAATGTTCAAAAATATGGTTTGACATATCACTGCTATGCTGATGAAACCCAGCTTATTTATCATTCAAATCTGGAATCATAGACCCTAATCCACAAATAAATGTGTGCTTAGCTGAGCTTCAGGAGTGGATGAATGATAACTGGCTAAAACTAAATGCTGCCAAAACTGAGGTTTTTGTTATCAGAGGTCAGTGCCTGACAGCAAAGCACCTCCAGTCTCAGCCAGCACTACGAAGGATAGGGAGTTCAGACCTGAACAACTCAGACTTTGTGCACAGCCTGGGTGTGCTGATTGATGGGGAATTAGGCTTCAGGAATCAAATCTCAGCTGTTGTGAAACATTCCTTCTTTCACCGAAAAATGAAGCGCTTCATTCCTCCAGCATATCTTCCAAACCTACCTAATTCCTGCCTTCATCACATCACGGTTGGACTACTGCAATGTTTTCTATACAGGCCTTCCAAACAAAGACCTGCACCACCTGCAATTAGTACAGAATGCTGATGCAAGGCTGTTAACAAGCCAACGCCATAATTTCCACATAATACCGATCCACTGGCTACCGATAAAATGGAGAATTGTATTTAAAATTGGCTTATTGACATACAAATCATGTCACAATCTGGACCCTGGATAACTGAAGGATTTGTTGCAACTGCATCACACCTCCCACAATTTTAGATCAAATAGATCTAATAACTTGGTCACCCCCAGAGTTCACCTCAAAACCTTTGGAGACAGAGCCTTCTGTCATGCTGCCCCTACACTTTGGAACTCCCTGCCATACCCAATCAGGACATCTCCATCCCTGGAAGCATTTAAGTACAAACTGAAAATACACCTGTTCACTCTGGCATTTACGAACACCTGACTATTTCCTCTGTAACACAGTCCAGCCTGCAACCATGTATTGATCTAAGACATATCCATGTGCTTTGAGTCCTATGGGAGAAAAGCACTTTACAAATGTTAATGTACTATATTGTATTATTTACAAGGCTTCTGTAAAGGACAGTGGCTTTAAAGCTAAATGCCAGACAGGTAGCTAAATTCACAACTAAAATACAGTTTGTATGAAACGTCTTACTTCTAAAAAGACTTTAAATCTTGTCATGGCAGTCCTGTGATTCAGCAGCACAGAACAGCTGACATACGGTAATCAGCTTTGTGGCCTCACCTTTCTCCCCTCAGTAGTGGAGCAACCAGGAAACTTGCCACTTTCAACTTGCTGACTGGACAGTGTAGGTCAGCATCCCACTGATACAGCTCATTATTCTGTTCCACTCTCCTGTAACCAGGACCACACATACAGACTAACAGCATTATGCAATGTAGTAGACCCTGATCTGCTTCCAGTACAGTTTCCCAGTTTCTTCTGCTATGAAAGAATCAAATATAGGCAATACCAAGTAAGAATCATATATTTTACTGCCTGTATATAAAAGAACATGTATTCATTGTTTATTGAGTAAATTACAGGATTGGAATTGTGTTTGCTTAAGATTTGTCTGGAGGTCAACTTTAAACAAGCCTAATAATGATGCTACGAGTAAAAGAAAAGCTCGAGCAATAGAGCTTTTCTTTTATTAATTTTTGAAAGAACCCAACTGTGTTTTCATTTACATTGCCTTTTCATTTTATTGAAAAAGTGGAATGTTAGCATTTGGCAGATGTAAAGATAAAGGGTTAACATGGAAAAGATTGTGATTAACAAGTGAAGGGAAAATATGCACTTTGGCGTACTTGTGTTCATCCCAGTTTAATGATTGTCATGTTGATTATTGACCTTTGCAACATAATTCTGCCCTTCAATGTTTCTCATTCACGATGAAAAAAAATTCAGGTTTGGCATTTGTCATCCTCATAAATTTGCAGAATAAAAATATGTTTTATTGATTTTGACTAAACATTCATTTTCAGTAGCTATAAAAGGCACCACCTGTCTTTGATTTTTAAACATAAAATCGAGGGAGAATGCATTTAAACAATGTATTAAACCAGTTTAGAAACATTTGTTAAAAAAAAAAATTCTTGCTCCATTTGTAGCTATATTTTATTGAAAAAAACAAGTATGCACAAGATTATTTAACTGTTTATTTTACATAGAGGAGACGGTGAGTTACCAAGGGAGAAGTGCTGAGAAGTGAATTAGTCTTCACTTCAGATATCCAATTTTGTGCAGAGGAATTTATGACACAGCTCTCTGTTTCACTTCATAGTGCAAGTGTCCTTTAATAAGTAAGGCCCTTTGGGTTTGTTCACACATAAGCATAAAAAAAATTCTAGGCATAAAAAATGCAAGCATTGTAAAGCATTTTGAAGCAAAGGGAAAGTCCAGGAAAGAAAATGGAAGTATTTAAAGGAAACCAGAGCTCTGACAAAGAAAACGATTTATACATACCTGGGGCTTCCACCAGCCCCACATGATTGGATCGCTGCCACGACGCCATCCTCCGATGTCTGCAGCTCCGGTACCGGGTCCCCGTACTTATGTCAGTCAGAGCCAGTCTACGCAGGAGAAGTGTGCTCTTTGCGTATCTCTTCAGCAGTTGCTGGAGAGATAAGTAGAGGGCACACTTCTCTTACGTCAGACTGGCTCCGATTGACGGAAGTGCGGGGACCAGGTGACCTGGCGAACATCGCTCTCTTGAAAAAAACTCTTACAAACTAGGTAGTGTCAGAGACCACCAGTGGTCAGGTGTTGGAGCATCCCATGGATGGGGTGAGACACAGTAAAAAGGGGTAAAGAGGTACCCAAGGTGAATAAAATACATTAAAAGCAACTAAAATATAAATAAATGAGGTGGCTTACCTCAATGATGACACACCCATATAGGAATGGAAATTATTAGTAAAAAAAAAATCACAGGCAACGCGTTTCGTGGGAACTCGCCCACTTCCTCAGGCCAAATAAAGTGCCACTAAATGCCGGTAGCCGGATTCAAAATCTAGTTTTTAAGTTTTTACTGTTTCATTATCTCTGCTGAATGACACCTTCATTGAAGTATGCCAGAGCTCAAATCTATGAATTATTGACCCTTTTTATCTCTTTCCTGCTCTCAGAAGCCATTTACTGACAGAAAAGTGTTTTATGGCTGTAATTACTTATAAGTGAGGGTTATGCTATAGTCTGACCCAGTCCGACCCAGCCCCAACCCGGACAGAAACTGTCACTTGCATACCTGATATTTATCTTTTTCAGCCAGAGAAAGAAAAAAGGGAACTCAGTCTAGTTATTTGTGTGCTTGGCACTGTACATACACATGTCTATCTCATCATGTCACATGTCACCTCGGTTGTCCTTTAACCCTTTCCACTCGTATGTCCCGCATAGCGGGACATCGCAAATTTCCCGTTCTTGTCGTATGTTCTGCTATCCAGGACATTATTTCAGCGGTGGTTTGCAGCACATCTGGCCCCCAGCAAAGCCCGATCTCTCTCCCCATGTTTAGTGGGCATGTAAAACTACATGCCCACACAGGTGGTACCCCCCTCCCCTAAACCGGAAGTGTGCGATCAGCGCTGGCAGGAAGTGGCAGAATCATTTCTTGTTTTTTGTTGCTGATTGTAGCAGCTTTTCTGCATGGTCTTTTTTGCAGTTTCCTGGCAGATTCCTGGCAGATTTCTGGCAGATTACTTCTTGCACAATCCTTGCTGATCCCTTGCAGGTTCTTTCTTGCAGATTCCTGGCAGATCCCTTGCAGGTTCTTTCTTGCAGATCCCTTCTAGGTTATTTCTTGAAGATTCCTTGCAGATTCCTTACAGAGCGGAGCAATGGCATCGTCTGCAGCAGGTAAAAGAAAAATGACAGCGGCTTAGGTGGTACAGCGGATTATGGAGGACAGCAGCACAGAATCAGATGTGCAGGATTCTGGTGATGACAATGACTATACTGAGTGTCACTGATTATGATGATTATTGCTACAGTGATGACACCGATATTGATGAGGCTGATGAAGGTGGGGAAGCTGCTGAAAGTGGGGAGGCTGCTGAAAGTGGTGATCACAGAAAATGGGCAAGCTTCTCTCCTACCAGTGACTGTTTCCTGCATAATTTTCCCTTTACTGTGTGTAATGCAGGGGTACAACTGCCTGCAGCTAATGTTCCAGAAACTGTGGGTGTTTTGAGCTTTTTTTTACACCAGCCCTATTACAAGAAATTATTAATGAAACAAATGATTATGCAAAAAGAAAGTTAGAAAATAAACCTCCTTCACCCAGATCCATTTGGAGGAGCTGGACTGATGTTACTATGCAGGAAATAAAGGCATACTTTAGAGTAATTCTTAGGATTGCACTGCAAGAAAGGGGATCTATCCAGGATTGTTTCTCAACCCGGTGGATCAATTACACCCCTTTTTTTTAGATATTTTTTCTCGTGAGCAATTTAGTCAGATTCATTGGATGCTACATGTTTCTCCACCCATCAGTGGTCATGAAGGCCCTCAAACTAGGGGTTGGAAGGTCAGGAACTTGACAGAGCATATGAAAGAAAGATGCAAAAGTCTGTTTGTACCCCATAGGAATGTAGTAATTGATAAAAGCACAATTAGTTTTAAAGGAAGATCAAAGTACAGGATGTACAATCCTCAGAAACCAAGCAAGTGGGGGCTATGAGTGTTTTCTATGGCTGATTGCGAGACTGGATACCTCTTTGCGTTTGAACGGTAATATGGATCTGCAACTTACGAAAAGCTTGCTAAGGCCAGACTTGCCATTTTCAGCTCGCATTGTCCTTCATCTTTGTACAAATCTGAAACAAGCCACTCCTGGACATGGATACCATTTATTTTCAGATCGATTTTATACCAGTCACATATTGGCACAAGAGTTACTAAAAGAAAAAAATCACATAACTGGAACGGTCATGCCCAGTCGTAAATGTCAACCTAGTTGTAACGATCGGTGTCAGCCAGAACAGATTTTCTGATTATTGGTGATCTGCAGTATCACCAATAATACAGATGTTATACCTGATTATGTGGTGATCTGCAGAATCACCAATAATACAAGTATAGCAAGACACACAGGATACAAAGATGTAAGATGGTGTTTGGTGCAACAGTAAATATAGATGGAGATACCCACTGTCCAGAGGAGCTGGTGAAGGGGGTATCTCTAATCAACACAGTAATCAGTATTCCAGCAAGTTGGAGACTCAGAGGAGTAATGACAGGTTCACCCGAGGAGCGGGTGGTGCACAGTAAGACAATGTAGCGAGATCACTCGAGGAGCAAGTGATTTAGACTGTACTGCACCAGGTGATCCCCTAAGGGGCAGGAGATGCAGACAGCATATAATGATAGCTAGTCACATGAGGAGCAGGTGATTAAGACTGTACTGCAGCTATCTACCTGAGGAGCAGGTGATTCAGACTATACTGCAGCTATCCACCTGAGGAGCAGGTGATTCAGACTATACTGCAGCTATCAACCTGAGGAGCAGGTGATTCTGACTATACTGCAGCTATCAACCTGAGGAGCAGGTGATTACTAAACTGAGAACCCCTCACCAGGACTAGCTCCCTGGTGAGGGCAGAAGAGTCAGACAAGCAGGTTCGGCAACACACGGACAGATACGGTACAAAGGCGGAAGACAGAATCAGAGTGAGGGATAGCCAAGTTGGCAACTGGATAAGATAGGCAAAGGCACAGAATCACAAGACAGAAGAGTAGTCAAAGCTAGCAGAGGGTCATAACAAATAATACAATTGAATTAGTACTTTAAGCTATCAACAGAATCTGTCTAAGTGTGGATCCCCAGCTCCTGCTGGTTCTAGGCACACTTTCGGATCTGACTATGGGTCTGAGTGCTAACACGTAGCATATGCAACAGCAGACGAGGAACAACTGACAGGCCTGTTCTATATATACTGGGAGCGCTCCTCAGTGTTGCCAACCGTCAGTAAATTTACGGATTGTCCGTAAATACAATGTAAATTTTCTCTGCCCGTGAAATCCGTAACTGCGGCAGTAGTGTCCGTAAAATTACACAGGCGGGGGGCGGAGCTTCCAGTCCTTGCCTCACAGCTAAAACGGAGCTGAGCTGACATAGATTACAGTCAGTCTCGTCCCTCCATAAAGCCAGCCAATTGCAGCTCAAATCCCCAGCCTTTGTACCTCCCAGCCTACAGTTTCTGCCAGTCAGGCTCCGGCTCCACCTCCAGCCCTCTCTTACCACCACAGCAACGACACGAGACAAGTCAGGAATCAGGATTCACGAGCAGTTTGCTGTGCAGACTAGAGTGCAGCCAGCATAAGAAGTGACAGGCTGAGCAGCTCCCAGCACAGAAAGGTTTGTGCTGATTCTTCACACTCCTCTCCTGTTATCTGGCTGCCTGAAAGCATGACAGGCCAGGTCTCTCTCCCCCCAGGACAGGCAGGAACTGTCTCTCCTCCTGGATTTGTTTTTGCTGGCATTCACTGTCCACTAGTATGAGTTCTCCATTCTGAGTATCTGCGTCTGGACTGGGAGATGCTGCTAAAAACAAACAGGAATCATGGGGGAAGGGAATCTTCTTATCAGCACAGATACTCCCTCTGATCAGCCATGACCCAGGGTCAGCTCTCCTCCTGCTACTTGTCTTCCCCTCTTTCATTTCTATTTACCCTAAATGCACATACCCACAATGCAACTTTTTGCATGTTTTTTTATTACCTCGAGCGATCATTGCAATTTTCAGACGTGTGTGCGGGATTAAACAAACTGAATTGTGATGCATGGCGATTCTGACCTTTGCAGCTGATCAGGTCTTTAGGATTCCCGCACAAAGTTCCAGAATTGTTTGAACATTCATTTGAGCCCGTCATGTGTCATCGCATGTTGTGCTGTAGGAAGATGGATCAGGGAACGCTAGCTTGTCAGGTCATGTCGCCGTGGGTCCCTGATACATCTTCCGGTGACTCTATGCCACTAGGTTTCCTTTTACTGGTGCCTGCTGAGATGACACCCGCAGGTATACTCACCTTGGGCTTCCTCCAGCCCCCTGTGAGCCACCCTCTTTGTTTTCCCGGGCCGCTGTGATCTACTGCAGCATCTGCCACTGTACAATAACATACTGGGTATAACAGAATAAACAATACAACAGGTAATACAAGACAATGGGACAAAACGCTCCTAGCCATGAGAGCGCAACTAAGGAGGTGCACGGACAGGGCAGCATACGTAATGTAGTCCCTGACTGGCTCAGTCGGGAACTTTACCGGAGTTGACTGCAGGAGGATGGATCTACTGGGCACATATAACCCTGGCTACATCTACTGGGCACATATACCTCTGGCTACATCTACTGGGCACATATAACCCTGGCTACATCTACTGGGCACATATACATCTGGCTACATCTACTGGGCACATATACATCTGGCTACATCTACTGGGCACATATACCCCCTGGCTACATCTACTGGGCACATATACCTCTGGCTACATCTACTGGGCACATATACCCCCTGGCTACATCTACTGGGCACATATACCCCCTGGCTACATCTACTGGGCACATATACCTCTGGCTACATCTACTGGGCACATATACCTCTGGCTACATCTACTGGGGACATATACCTCTGGCTACATCTACTGGGCACATATACATCTGGCTACATCTACTGGGCTCATATAACCCTGGATACATCTACTGGGCACATATACCTCTGGCTACATCTACTGGGCACATATAACCCTGGCTACATCTACTGGGCACATATAACCCTGGCTACATCTACTGGGCACATATAACCCTGGCTACATCTACTGGGCACATATACCCCTGCCTACATATAGTGGGGACATATACCTCTGGCTACATATACTGGGCACATATATCTGCTGGCTACATATACTGAGGACACTGGCTGTTTGCCATTATGTGCATTTACTGGTGAAAAGCTGTCTCTTATTATGTGCATTTACTGGTGAAATGCTGTCTCTTATTATGTGCATTTACTGGTGAAAAGCTGTCTCTTATGTTCATTTACTGGTGAAAAGCTGTCTCTCATTACGTGCATTTACTGGTGAAAAGCTGTCTCTCATTATGTGCATTTACTGGTGAAAAGCTGTTTCTCATTACGTGCATTCACTGATGAAAAGCTGTCTGTCATTACGTGCATTTACTGGTGAAAGGCGGTCTCTTATGTGCATTTACTGGTGAAAAGCTGTCTGTCATTATGTGCATTTACTGGTGAAACGCTGTCTCTCATTATGTGTATTTACTTGCCATGCCCACTTTAGTCGCCGCAAATTTCCTCGAACATGTTGCCCCCTACCCATTTGACTGCCCCCTCATATGTGCCAGTCTAGAACCGGCCCTGTACCCCTGCCTACATATACTGGGCACATATACCCCTGGCTACCTGTTCTGGGGACATCTCTCCCCCTGGCTACCTGTTCTGGGGACATCTATACCCCTGGCCACCTATTCTGGGGACACCTATAGACCTGGGGCTACCTATTTTTGGGGAACCACTGCTGTCAGATTAAATGTATTTTGGGGAACTGCTGCCAGATTATGTGTATGTTGGGGGAATCGCTGCTGCCAGATTACATCTATTTTTTGGGAACCACTGCCATATTATCTGTATTTTGGAAGAACCTCTGCCAGATTACGTGGATTTTTGGTGAAATGCTGTAAGATTACATGTATTTTTGGGGAAGGGGGGAAAACACTATGGCAGAGCTCAAACTTCCCTGGCAGACCTTTCACAGCAATATTAAAATCATGTATATTTGGCTCCACCCATGACCAGGCCCACATTCTGTTGCGTGGCCACGCTCATTTTTTCGGCGGGGGGTTTTGTCAGTAAAAAAAATCTTTTGTCAGTAAATTTTTAGGTATTTGTCAGTAAAAAATAATGTGAAAGGTTGGCAACACTGGCGCTCCTAAACACTGCCCCAGTCGCTCAGCCAATCAGGATCAGTGCTGGAGTCAGCTGACCGGCTGATCAGCTGACTCCCCTTCTGCTTGCATAAAGATCCTGTCTGTGCGCGGGTAGACCTCAGTCTATGTGCGACTGAAGGAGCAGGCAAAGTTCCACCATGGGACCATGCGGCGAAAGCCACTGGCTGAGACGCGGAGACAGCCACCATGCCACTCGGCACTGCGGCGGCTTCCTCCTCATTCCCCACAATCTCAGGCATATTACCATCATGTATCCGTGCCGCGGAAACCGCCGACTGAGACGCGAAGATAGCCGCCATGCCACTCTCTGATGCGGCGGCATCTCCGCAATCCCTTACACTAGTGAAATAAAAAAAAATTTAAACTGAAGAGTTGTGAAGTTCGTGCTTGTAAACTTGACAGTGAAGAGTTGGTATTGGCATGAAACGATAAGCGTATTATCAGAATCAGAATCACGTTTATTTCGCCAAGTACAACGGGGGTTGTACCCGGAATTATTTTTGGCTCAGACAGGGTCGGAGATGGTACAAACACATGCATGCAATCCAACATGTACAGTCAGGTACAGTAGTTCAAGTAGCATATACCTATAAATACAGCACACTAGCTATAATGACGGATGCGTGAGGGGGGGGGGTCTGGAGAGCTGTGTGAGGGGAGCAGCCGGTGGCCCTCTGCTGGTGGCGCTCGCTCAGCTCCGCAGCAGCTCCAGACGCCCCGCCGTGTGTCCTGGAAAAAGTGGACAGCGAAAGAGAGAGAGAAACAGCAGGAATAGCTGAGAGACTTAGGAAGGAAAGAGAAAAGAGAAAGAACAGAGAAAGAACCAGGGCAAGAGGAGAGAGACAGAGAGACAGAGGCAGAGTCCCCCGCAGGGATGCAGGATAAGAAAAAGCACCCCATGGTCCTCCAGGCTGAGTGGTGGGTGGTGGAGCAGGCTGACCGCTGGACCTCGCGGCTGAGTGGTGGGTGACCGCTGCACCACACGGCTGAGTGGTGGGTGGTGGAGCCGGCTGACCTGACCATCGGTTCTCCCGGCTGAGTGGTGGACGACACGGGCCTCGGCTTTGGCAGATGACCCTGGTAAGGCTGGGGGCCGCGGCTGGTGAAGACCCACTACCACGTGGCAGGCCCGGCAGGAAACGGCGGTGGTCAGGCCTCCTGCCCGCATGGAGTGGTGGTGGCTGAGGGGCTGGCTCGGGGCAGCAGCCGGGTAGCACCAAAAGTGCCAGTGCCCGAGAAAGAAAAATCCCGAACAGCTGATCAGCTGTCGGCCCGCTGGCCGTTTGTGCAGCCGGGCGCACCGACCCGCTGGAGGCCTGCATGACATCATCCTCCGTGGCTGGAGTGTGCGGAGGATGGTGGCCTCTCCCCTAGGAGCTTCCCTGGTCCTCGGGCCTTTAAGTCCTGCGGGCGGTCGGCACGGAAGGTGTTCCTGAAGGTCCGGGGGCAGCGGCGGCAGATCAGCGGAGCTCCGTGCTTGCTAGGCTCCATGCTGCACGTGAGCTCCCGAACAGCTGATCCTCTCGCCTGCCTTCCCTCCCGCGGTCCGTAGCTGTTGCAGGGCCAGACTGACTCCGCCGATGTCCTCCGCCTCTTACCCCAGCGCGAAATGTGAAGCCAGAGGTGAGTGGAGGGAGAGACCTCCTCAAAAAAGTGAAAAAGGCCGGACCCTGTGGCCGTGGCGTCTGAGTCCGGCGCCATCTTGTCCAGTGAATATAATATTATTAATTAATATATTAATATTATACACATGCTTAACACTTTCTACCCTGCTACTACAACTACACAGCAGATAAGAATGAAAGGAAGAGGGACTGAAAATGTTGAGAAGCCCACAGCAGTCGTAAAATATACTAAACACATGGGAGTGGTTGACCGATTTGATCATTATACCAGTAGTTACTCTTTCAATAGGAAGTCACTGAAGTGGTGGAAGAAGACCTTTTTTTGGTTGTTGGAGCTGGCAGTAGTGAAAAGCTTCATAATTTACAACCAGTTGCATCCACATGAACCAAAGGATCATATCAGCTACCACAAGAACCTAATTCTTGAGATGGTTTGCGAACAACGAGCCTCTAGGCCTCAGCGGAGATCTAGCCGCCCTTCTTCATTGGACGTCTAAATGGTATCCAGCATTTTATTACTAATATGCCCAATATGCCTAGTGACAGGAAGACACCAGGTAGCAGGTGAAAACCCACCTATTGCGAAACTTGCTCACGCAGGCCAGGAATACACCCAGGAAATTGCTTTAAATTGTACCATACTTTGGCCAGCTTCTCTGCTACCAGTCAATAGAAGACACCAAACTGTCTAAACAAGGTATGAAATTAAACATTATAATGTGTTCTTTAAAAAAAGATATACCATGTTACTGTGTTACGTTCCATGTAAGAATGGGAGCGAGAGTAAGAGGGAGAGTGCATTTCTGTAAAAAAAACAAACTCTGAGTAGAAATGACTCCCTTTAGGAAAAAACTCAGAGTGGAAAGGGTTAAGAAGTAGGTGGGCTTTTCTACAGCCTGTTTTCTGATTACCCCCTAACCTTGGTCCATCTCGTTTATTATCACTCACTTGGCAGAAAGCAATTCTTGCCTCATAGTCTAAATAAATGTACTATGGCAGAAAAAAGTATTTTTTATCTTTAGATCAAGTGCATCTTAAGTTTTCAGAACTTATTTTTAGATGAACATGGTATATTCAGTATCTACCATTTCTGAGCACAAAGTGACATGTAACTATTAAAAGCTGACTTTTGGAAACACATTAGGCAAACATCTGTTTTTGGTGATTATCCTTTCTGATAAATAGCTTAGATAAAAGTAAAATAAAGACTTAGGTAAGTAGCTGATAGCATGTTTTATTTATCATTAAAACTTGCTTTTAATCCTGGTTTCACTCTTGTAGTCGTTAAATGCCATAACTTTACACATGAAGGATTCATGATCTACCTGATGCACAGCTATGTATAGAGATATTACTAAGACGTTTGTCTCATCCTTCATTTGTCTGCATGTCCTTTTTCACATTTAGTATTCTATCCACAGGATAATGATTACTGACTGCTGCACATAATCAGAAGATCTACTTAACTGGGTTTCTTACACTTCCACCTGAAGCTAAAATATACTGTCAAAAAAATAAAAAGTCATCAGAATTTAGAAGACGGCTCTTTGCATACAGCTGCCAGATGAATATGTTCATTCAGAACTGATTGTGCTATGCTACAGTTCAGTATGAGCTGGATTTGTGAACAGCCCCCCTGTTGCAGCCCTCCAGGAACTCACACCCTGGGTTTAATTATGGGTTACATTTTTTCTGTTCTAGCAGTAATTCACTCAGCCAACAATTGGAAGGATTCTGCGCTGATTTCGCCCATTGAACAAGGATGACCTTGATGTACGCTCTTCTTGCTCTGTATTACAATAAACATAGATAGGAATAGCATGAATCTTAGCAATGGACAAGAACAGGACAGAATATTAAAGGCATACTCTAGAAATTTTAATTTAAACCTGAACTCCCTATACAGTAAAAACACCATGTAGAAAAAAAAAAAGCAGAAGGCATATCATATGCAATATTCCTTTAAAAAGGAAGAACATTTATGTTCAATTAATTAACTTTTATTTTATTTGTTTTACCTTTTCATGCTTAAATTCATTAAAAAAGTGTATTTTTAAAAAAAAATATCAAACTTTGCTACAGTGTAGTAAAGTTAGGATGAGTCCCATTGAAAATAAGGGGACCTAGTTTTCAGTCACCAAACCTTGATTTTAATTTTGTAAAGTTATGGTGGGTCAGGTGAGGATCCCAAATCAAAAGTTTATTTTATAATACTATTTCAGAAAATTATTTTTAAACATTTAGTTTTTCTGATGTTGATCATAATATATATTTTATTAAATGGTTGCATTAGCATTATGTGTTACAAATTAATATATTTGTTTTAACCATTTCATCCTGTGGGTAGTTTTAACCCTCAGAACAGAAGCAATTTTCACCTTTCAGCAGTCCTTTAATTTCTTTGGTCATAACTTTATCACTGCTTATCACACCTAAATGATCTATATCTTTATTTTTAATACCTTCACACAAGCTCTCAAGACTCACCCTTTCATGCTCGCATACCCCCCTACACCAGCACCATAATATGTTCTGTTAGAGACCCTCTCAACAGATGCACCTATTGTCTCCACCCCCACCCTTTAGATTGTAAGCCTCTGGCAGGGCCCTCTCCCTTAGTGTTTCCAGCTTGATTGTGCAATCTTACTGACAATCACCCCTTTTGTGGACTAGAACAATCTCTATGACACTGTATTATCAAATCATTTGCATGATCTTGTTTTGTTGTGAGTTTCCTGTATGTCCTACCTTCTCCAATTCAATCCCCTATAGTTTTAAAATAAATAATACTACTGTAAGTAAAACCCACACATTCTATTTGCCCACTTGTCCCAGTTATGACAGCGTTTATTTTATGTCCGTAGTACAATGAATGGCAACAATATATTATTTGGAAATACAGGTGAATTTTTTTCTTTTGTACCCTATCAATAATTACAAACCCTTATTTGCAAAAATAACAGTACTACACCCTCATGACTTACATAATAAAAATGAGTCCCTTATGTAAAACATTAACCAGTTCCAGATTTCTGCTACGTATATATAAGCCCCTCTGTTTACCTCTAGCAGATTAGGGGCGTATGTATACGCACTGTTTACTCACCGCCGCCAATCGCGATTCCAGCGCCGTTTCCGCCGCATCCCCGTTCTTCTGTGTTCAGGGCATGAGAATAATCCATTCTCAGCCCTGATCCCCGTGCCGATATGAATGGGAGAGAGAGCATCTCTCATTCATAACCCCAAGGACAAACTGTAAACAGCAGACAGTGAGCTAAGTGTAGTGCCATCTTGTGGCCAAAAAGTAAAATACAACCATATACACCCCAATATACCATAATACACTCTTACATTCAGACATTTATTTAAATATTTACTATTGTTAAACCCCTTCCACCCCTAACCCATTGTTACCAAAATAAAACTTGTAAACAAAAAATAAAAAAAATTACAACATAAAAAAAAACCTACATAAATAGTTACCTTAGGGACTTTTTAAATATGTATGTTATGTCGATATATTAATGTTGCTTTTGTAAATAAAAGCCTATAATTATGTTTATAGTATAAAAAAAACACTAAACTGAAAAAATACACCATTGTTTCCAAATAAAATATTATCGCCATACATTGTACTAGGGACGTAATTTAAGTGTTGTAATAAACGGCACAAATGGGAAAAAAAATGTGACTGTTTTACCTACAATAGCACTTTTTTTTTTTAAACTACAATGGCTGAAAACTAAGAAATGATGAATTTTTGCAATTTTTCTCTTCTTCTTCCCTGTAAAATGCATATATAATAAAATAATTCTTAGCAAAAAGTATTGCCCAAAGAAAGCCTAGTTTGTCCCGCAAAAAATAATATATAGATCGTTTCAGTGTGTTAAGTAGTCATAAAGTTATTGGCGAATGAATGGGAGGTGCATTATGTGAAAATTGCTCTGGTCTTGAAGTGGGAAAAACCTGTGGTAGGGAAGTGGTTAAGGTACTTTTTTAACCGTAACTTTTTTTAAGTGTTCCTGTTTGGTAACTGGGGGGGTTGTTAACAAGGGTTTATTAAGTGTAACATTTATTTTTAATTGTAATGTATTTTTTTGGCCACAAGATGGGTTACCAGGAAGTGTTTGATCATTTTTACACTTTTTTTTCTTTCACTTTCTTCAATCAACATGGCTTCTGATTGGAGTCATGTTAATTCATTCCCAGGCACTTTTATTGGCTCAGGTAAAACATGTTCCCTTATTTTTTCTCCAATAAATCCAGGCCAGGGTAGCAGGATCACTTATGTTCTCTGGCTTAGGAAAATCTTAGTAATCAGACACTATACATAAACAGTGGCTCTAGAGAAGGCACTATATGTATGAAGAACAAGCGAAGATGTGGAAAATAAAGGCCAAGTTGTCTAATTAGGGATAAGAGAACCCAGGATGAAGGAGTGGATTTTACACATCCCAGAAGCATCAGCAATTTCTGTACAGAAAAGTGAAGGAACAGCTAAAACCCTAGGCCTTTGGTTGGGGACTTGAGCTTAAAGAGGCACATTGGTGACATATAGTAGAATGCAGTAAATTACTCACTTTTAGAATGCTTAGAATGCTTTAAGATATCCACTTTTACAGTCATTTTCTTGGTTTCAGCATCTGAAATATGCACACGTATTATTACTCTGCGGGTCAGTTGGACGCAAGGTTAGCTGAATGATGGCTCACCCCGCTACGGCTGAAATTCCCAGCAAGGTAAAATACTATTCCCAATCCAAGTCATGCAACTTGGGGGGGAGGTGGCATAGTTTGAGGTCCGGCTATCACTGGCACCTGAATTACAGGTACACAGGCGCGGTGCTTCAAAATGTTAAATACTGAATGTAGCACAAACCTCCCAGTGATGTTTAGCCTAGGCAGAACCCCCCAGCATTCCAGGAGGCCAGGTACATTTTGAATTTGCTTTAGAACTATCAGTAAACAAACATTCTGCAGAGATCACCTAATTGGACTAAGGATATCACCACCTGTGATACATTTCAGAATGTAAATATGAGTCAGGAAAGATTTTACAATGGCCAAACACTGACTAAATAATCTATTAATAAATATTGTACAAAATAAGCAATTTTATTCATTAAGTTATTTTCACTACAGTTCCTCTTTAAGGAAAAGCTCATACAATCCATGTATGGTAAATACAGTTCTTGTTTTTTTTTTTTCATTTAATTTACTTGAATCATCTTTATTAGTGTTACTCACATAATAATGTCTGCATCTTTTTAGGAAGCTGAAGTTCTGCTTGACTCAAAAATATCAATGTTAAAAGTCAGCCACGGTATTTTGTGCTCCTAGACTTCCTACAACATACCGAAAATGTTTCTCTCAATATGTTTGTATCCTACAAGATCAGAGTGAGCTTTGTCCATGTTTGATACTGATTACAGGCAGATACTGTTTTATTATTTATGGAGAGTAAATTTTTAATTGTGCTTGTGGCTGTGAGATGTTAATCATCACTGCTGCTGGTATGTCAATGGTGTAAATATGTACAACCATGTGGTGTGAAAGAAAAAAAATAATTATAGACAGACATAAATAAGAGTTTATCACTGAATAAATGATCACTGATATGTTTGGGAAGTTTTATAGATGCAAACTGATGCTAAGTGGGATCCTGATCATTATGACATTTTAGGATAGCTTCAGCAATTTAAAGCCCACTGTCGCAAGTACCAGTTTGAGTGATGGTTCAAACAACATCCCTCATTAGAAGCTGTTATTGACCAGGTGAGTCGCATGCTGATGGACTGCTACACAATTTCAACCCCTAGTTACTGCTAGCATGTTAGTTGCATGTGCATCAATTAAAAACCTAATAGAACCAGCCACTCAAACAACTTGACACATAATATTAATTTTATAGCCATCCTGAATAGAAGTTATGTATCAGCAGAGTTAAGGTTCCTACTGCTTCCTGTTGCTACAGGGGATCATTACCAAATTCAATGTTTTCATCAAAATTATAAATCTGTTAAGGTACCAGGCTTCATATCTGCAAATATACGCGTTACAGCTGTGAAGACTACAGATTGATTGCTTTGAAAACTGTTATCGTATTTTTTGGCATATAAGATGCTCCAGACTATAAAGGTAGCCATACACTGGTCGATTTGCCATCAGATTCGACCAACAGATAGATCCCTCTCTGATCGAATCTGATCAGAGAGGGATCGTATGGCTGCCTTTACTGCAAACAGATTGAGAATCGATTTCAGCATGAAACCGATCACAATCTGTGGAGCTGCCGCCGCCGCCTGCCCGCCAGCTATACATTACCTGATCTGGCCGGCGCAACTTCCCCGGTCTCTGCTGTCTTCTTCTCCGCACTGGTCTCTGGTCCGACTGGCTTGCTTCACTGAACTTCCTGTCAAGGGGAAGTTTAAACAGTAGAGGGCGCTCTACTGTTTAAACTTCCTGCCGGGACAGGAAGTTCAGTGAAGCTGCAGCCCTGGAGCCCGGAGTGGAGAAGAAGACAGCGGAGACTGGGGGAGTGGCGCCGGCCGGAACAGGCAATGTATCTCCGCTGTATTGCGTCAGTCACCGGGCATTCAAATGCCGCTATCGATGCACTCCCGACCCGCCGGCGATCGAGAAAAATCTTCTGCATGGACGGATCGACAGAAATAGATGGAAACGATTGATTACAGATGGAAATCGATCGTTCTCTCAGCGTTTGTGCGACGATTTCAAATCAGATTCGATCACAGTGATCGAATCTGCTGTATATCGGTGGGAAAATCGTTAGGTGTATGGGTCCCTTAGCACATAGGTTTAGAGAGGGCAAAAATCAGGGGAAAAATATACTAAAAGTGGTGCATCCATGGTCCAGGGGAGTCTTGTAGATGTGCCCCCACCTATTCATTATTGTGTCCCCCTTGTACCTCATGTGTCCCATTCTGTCCCTATCTGTCTCCTTCTGTCCCCTTCTGTTCCCATGTGTCCTAATATATCCCCATATGTACCCTTCTGTCCTCCATGTGTGCTTTTCTGCCCCCATGTGTCCCCCTCTCCCTATTGTGTCCTCCTCTGCTCTCCCTAAATAAATGAAAGCAGCAGGGCTCACCTAATCCATTGGAGTCTGCTGTGTTCAGAGACCTCTCCTCTCATTCATGGCTCCCATAGGGCCGACTTCTGCTGATCACATAATCATGATCATGGCATGATCATTATATTAAATTCTTATTTTGGTAGAGTGTGTGTGTGTGTGGGGGGGGAGGGATTGCAGGTTGAGGGGCTTTGCTGAAGAGCATTTCGCACAGATGCTTCATAGATATACAGAAGTACTGCTAACTGAACTTTCCTGAAAGCTGCCTGTTCATCCAAATGCCGGCAATACATGCCGTACGTGCTCATTACTTTGCTCTCTTTCTTTTGATCTATCTAGAAAATGGTCTAATTGTAAATTAAAAATTATTTGGGGTAGCCCTGAAGAATCTTGCTGTATGCTATAAATATGGTTTATGGCTGCCATGGAGTATGATGCATATATAAATATTTTGCTTGACATTATTTACAGTATAGGAGTTATCGTGCAGGTGACACTCAGAGGGTTGGGCCTCCTAAAAGAACTTACAGGCTAAAGCAGAGGTGCCCACACTTTTTCGGCTTGTGAGCTACTTGTCAAAATGATCTACCTATGTACAATTTTAGGAGCACTGCACAGTTGTATATTTAGATTGGAAAATGTAGTGCAGCGGGGATCTATTATGAAGTCCATCGCGATCTACCGGTAGATCGTGATCTACCCAATGGGCACCCCTGATCTAAAGAAATAGAGGAATGAAACACAAGTTTAAAGAAAACCTGAACTGAAAATTAGAAGTCAAAATAAACATACACAAGTCATACTTACCTCCGGTGTAGTCTACTCCTCAATCTCTTTCTCCTTTCCCGCGTCCTGTTTGTCCACTGTGATCAAGGGAATTCTCCGTCCTCCATTGTGAAAATGGCCACTAACCCATAACAGCTTTCTGGTCAGCACACTGTTAAACTGTAACATCGCCCACTTGAGCCATAGGGAAACATGGACATTACCGCGCACATCAGTTGTCCTCTCAGCTATAACTGACAACAACTGATATATAACTGACAGCAACTGATATATTTCAGTTCTGACAAAATGTTGTCAGAACTGAAAGGGGTCATTGCTATAAAAAAATGGTGAGCTTCTGAGAGAAACTGATGGCAAGGTAACTATGTAATGTTCATTTGAAGTTACCTCATGTGTTTATTTAAAATAATTTTACTCAGTACAGGTTCTCTTTAAGGGTAAAGTGTGGTGCACTGACTAGGTTGTAAAAGTTGATTCAAAGGAGGAGCAAATAGGGTCCTTGTTCAAATTGTGTGCTTGCCTTAAAAAGTTGTTTTTAAAGCAAACCTGAACTGAAAAATAAAAGTCATGTCAAAATAAACATTCACATGTTATAATTACCTCCTATGTAGTCTACTCATTAATCTCTCTCTCCGCTCCAGTGTCATGTTTGTCCACTGTGATCAATGGAATTCTTCTCCATCCTCCATCTTAAAATTGGTGATGACCCTGTAGCTGCTTCCTGGTCAGCACTCTTTTAACCAGTAATATCACCCACTTAAGCCATAGGGAAACATGACCATTACCTTGCACATCAGTTGGCCTTTCAGTTATAACTGACAGCAACTGATACAGAGGAAAATGGCCGTAATGCTGGGGATACATGGTACGTTTCTGTACCGTATATCGACCAGCTCATCCGGCCAACTGATAATATTCAGCTGGCCCGATCATGCCGCTCGACTCCCGCCCGCTCGATCCCCGCCGGCGGACAATGGCAGGGAATCGAGCGCTGATAATGAAGCACCGGCAGGGACGAGCGGCAATTGATCCGCGCACACGCGCGGACACAGCTGGGGTCGATCCGGCGGCTAATCGAGTTGCCGGTTGACCCGTGTATTTTAGGCATAAGGCTTTCAGTTCTGACAAGATCTTGTCAGAACTGGAAGGAATCGTTGTAAGAAGAAAATGGTGAGCTTCTGAGAGGAACTGACAGCGAGGTAAGTATGTAATATTCATTTGCAAGTACATCATGTGTTTATTTTAAATAATTTTACTTGGTTCAGGTTCCCTGTAAGGTTGCATTTTAAGATCTGAAGTGATGATAAGTGCCAAATGGAATGTGGAAAGGCATTCCAGAGGAGAAAACAGCACACTAGAGACACCTGTATTGTCTGATGGTGGCAGATACTGCATGTGCTAATGTCGCTCTGGCCTTGCGTGAATGCTCAGTACTGATAGTGGTGTATTACACATTGATTTCTCTCTGAATTGCTCTGAGGGTATCCATGGTGGACACGGGAGTGGGAGGGGGCCATGATCAGAAAGTCCAGGTGGTGATATTATGCAATTGCTGTCTGTGAGTCAGGGCAGCTATCATAAAGGGTAAGCAAGTTAGCCATTTTTAGCGTGTGTGTTGGACTCTTTGCAAGAGGTGAAGGTGGGTGTCCTGATAACAATCACTGAGGGTTACACTAGGGAGTGGACCTCCTCTATTGCTGTTACACCAGTCTGCGCTATTTTGTTGATTTTGACTAAAAACGGATTTAAAGAAGACACTCATATATGGTTTAAAGGGAACATTACCGTATATACTCGGCTATAAGTCGAGAAATTTAGGACTGACTCAAAGTATAAAAGTGGGGGGGGTCGACTTATAGTCGCATAGTCCTAAATTTCTCAACCTATAGCCGGGATTGGGGAAAGGGGGGCCGCCACTCCCTATCCTTCATGCAGCAGATAAGTGTTGTGTAATGATCCCCCCTCCCCCTCAATTGTGGCCAGCATTGTGGTTACTATTAACTATCCCCCTCCATTGTTGGAAAAGTGGTAGAGTCACCCGCAGCACCGGCGCCCCTCCCCCCGCAAGCTTCAGTGGCCAGCGTTAGAGTACCTTCTCTTGTGTATTTATATGCACAATGAGCCGATGTAATAAGAGATCCGGAAGCCTCCATTCATGAATTTATCACCGGGCGCAGTGTTCCGTCACTCGCACTCTCTCTCTCACGCTGGTCTGCCTGTGTAAGCGTTGCTCCGGCTCCCGAAGTCACGTGAGTCAGAGGTACGCTAACACAGGCAGACCAGCGTGTGAGAGAGAGAGCGCGAGTGACGGAACACTGCGTCCGGTGCGAAATTCATGAATGGAGGCTTCCAGGTCTCTTATTACAGCGGCTCATTGTGCATATAAATACACAAGGGAAGGTACGCTGGCTGCTTTTGCTTGCGGGGAGGGGGCGGCGGTGCTGCGAGTGATGTTTTCCGCTACTTCCCACAATGGAGGGTGAAAGTTAATACAACGCTGGCCACAATGGAGGGAGGAGGGTGTAATTTAACAGCACTGGCCACAATTGGGGGTGGTGTGGGATATTTACATAACACTGGCCACAATGCAGGGGGGAGGGGGATGTTTAATACACAATACTGGCCACAATGGGGGGGGGGGGGGCAGGGGGATTGGCTGCACTTAAAATGGACCTGAACTCTTGTGTAAGACAGAAGGAAAACATAGATAAATGCACCCTGCATGTATTTAGAGAGTTTAGCCTGTTTAATTACCTTTCATTTGTGTCTATTCACAAGTTGTCATTTTATCTTTCCCTGTGTCACCTGACTGCCATGGCAGAGATGGCACATAAGCACATTTGAAAGCACAGTAGGTCAACACTACGTCTGCTTCCATTAATGAGGAAGTAGAAACACTGCAGAGAGGACATTCTGAGTTCAGGTCTGCTTAAAAAGGGAAAATAGATACTTGGGGACATGGTAAGCCAAAATGATAAGGGATGCAGGGGCCTGGAGGAGGTAGTGGCTGCACTTGGGTGCCAGGAGGGGTTAATGGCTACAATACTGTATGCAGTGCAGCCATTAACCCCCTTCTGGTCCCCAAGTGCAGCCATTAACTTTGCTGGATAGACTTATACTTGAGTCTTAAAAAAATTCCAGTTTAAGAGAGTCAAATAATGGGGTTGACTTATACCCGAGGTCGACTTGTATTCGAGTATATACGGTATAAAAAGGGGACTTATTTTCTTTTTAGGGTGGAAAGTATTGCATGGACATTTGGGTAATGCACTCTGAGCCTTCTTTTGTATGTATGTTTTTGGTGGGGCGTAACACTATGGTGGTGCAGCAAGCCAGTGTTAGGGCCCGTTTCCACTGTATGTGATGCGATGCGGCTACATAGCCGCATCGCACAGCAGCTGAACTGTAACCAATGCACGGCAATGGAATAGTTTCCGTTGCGTGTTGGCTATGCAGAGCGCTGTGGAGCGATCCGAGAATCTGCAGCATACTGCAGATTCTGGCATGGCGCATCCGCCCGCATCCACGTCACATCTTCTCCAAACACTTACGCAACTGTAGTTGCGGAGGTGACGCGACTGCAAGCGGAAGTGATGTGATGCGGCTAGGTAGCGGCACTCGTATCACTTGAAAGTGGAAACAGGCCCTTACTATTTGATTGATAGGAGCTAGGAGAGCGCACCTATAACAAAAATAATATCACTGATACTGATTGTTATTTCAAAAAGTGCAATATGTCTGCAAAGATAAAAAGTGAGAGTTATTATTGTCATGCGTAATGAATCTATGTTCATACTTAAATCTTTGAGCCCACTTAGTTTGCCCCCTGCCTTTGCTATTAGTAGTGTATTTCTGTGAAAGTACACCCATTACTTTATTTAATATACACACAATTAAATTGAGGCTTTGCTGCAAGAAGCCTTTCATCTTTATCTGTGGTGCTTAATTTCAAAACTGCAATCTTCTGTGCCTGCAGTAAAGTGAGTTGAGATGGAGCAGCTCATTCTAGCTCAACACCATCCATGTAACTATGCTCTAAATTCTGTACTGATTGTAGATATTTTAGTGACACATCAGGCAGGTATGTTCTTGTTTTGGTATTTTCTGGTAATTCCCTCACCCAGGAGTACCGACAGTTACAGGACATTCTTCTACTTAGAATAGAAACAAATTTAGCATAAGCAACACTGTGAGTGCTATCTGGGGCCACATGTAGTTACTTTCTTGCTTTTATTTTATAGAGGTGTAAGCTCAGTTTAGTTCTTACTACTATTTTCTCCATTTTCTCTCTGAAATTCACTGCACTCTCTTAACTTATTTTGGACCGCAAGGCTCTGGCCGTTCAGGGACCAGAGCTTTGTTTTAATGGGGCCGCTCTGTGATCACTGGCATTGGCTCACAGTGATCATCTGGTAAGGAGCCAATGAAATTGGCTTCTTACCAATATGTCACATGATATTTGAGTCTACACCACATTAGAACTATAGAGCCACAGTAGATTCTACCTACAGCGGCCCTGAACTGGTTAAATACAGCTAACATTTGCTCTTACTTATTTTGGCACCTAAACTTTTGGCTACCTTTACTGTAGGACTCTTTTGCTGCTTATATTGGGTGCACCTTGTCTACCTACCTATACTGGGGGATCCTCCACCTACTTATACTGGAGAACACATCTGCCGACATGTAATGGGGGCTCCCTCTGGCTGACTACCAACTACTCAGGGACAACCTATCATGGGGTCTGCCTAATACTGGGGAGCACCTCTGGCTGCCACATCGCAACAGTGTGCCAGATTCTGGAAAGGAGGGGAGATTCTTTCAATTTTGCCCTGTGACCTATTAAGCCTAGAAACTGCTACGCAACAGAGAGAGATGACCAGCTACTGGATAAGCTGCTGTCAGAGCTCCTGCCGGCCTATACTGGAAAGAGACCATGCTTATACTGGTGACGGTGAGAGAGACCTCAATCTTAAGATGTCACAGAGGAAATGTATACTTCATTGTTAAGGCTTAGTGGCACTATATAATGAGGGGGGCAGGGCCATTACCTATTTAAGGGGACACTATATAGATATATAATATAACACAAATTAAATAATTTCTTATATAAAGGATTTCAAAGGTTCAACATTTGAGAGGTTTCAGATATTCAAGATACTTTTGGGATTCATATCCGGATTTTGGATTTGTCCCATCTCTAAAATTAACTAATAGATTATTTTTAGTTCAGGTTTGCTTTAAATGTCTCTGGAGTGTACTAGCACATTGACATGAATGGGGGTGTTTTAGGGATATTTAAATGTGGTAGTTAAAAACTTAATTGAAGTCTGTGTACAACTGTATACTAGGCCTTAACAGTTGCACGAAGGTCAGTTTTAGCTCTTAGGTATACATTCTTATTTATATCTGTAGTTTCACTTGTGTTACAATCGTAGTAGACTTTGGATACCATTAAAGTGGATCTTCAACTAAATTTTTATTTTTTTCATCATAAATATCCCTACTAAAAAAATCATATAGGTGTTGTAACCTTCACCCACTGTATAAAAAAAAAATTCAAGTCATACCTACCAAATAATGCACTGTCATTCAGTTTGAAAATATTTTTAATATACATTTTATTTGTATAATTAACAGAAAAGTTATTTTTGCTTATTACAGCTTTGTTAATGATACATTTGTAGACATATGCTCCTATAAAGATATTTTTGGAATAAATGACTTGCCAGTGCATTTTCAATTAGCTAGCAGTACATGCATTGAAAGCACGTTAAATATTGTCTTTTGTATATCATGTGCATTGGAGTTGAAATGACACTGTAGCAGGCATCCTTGCTGCAGTATGTTCCATGATACAATTTTCTTTAACACTCCAGGGAGTGTTATATTGCTTGATGCTGCCAGAGAAGAAAAGCTGTTCTAATTTTCCGTACCTCGCCAAATAGGTGCATAAGCAAGCTGTTGGATCATTGATGCAATGGGTTTACACAGCACACACATGCAATGCTTTTAACTGCCTTAGTTAACTTGCTGGCAAGCATTGCCATGTATGTGTTGATATTAAAACAAGGGCAATTAGATGATGAATTTTAAGTAGAGAAAAATAGCCTTGTGAAACTGAAGAAGTGTTAAAGCATGTTCAACCTGCTACATGAGGAGCAAATTGTGATTATTTTGTTGCTTTAAAAAAAAATAAAAAAATTATTAGCTGCTGTTTTGTTAAGACAAACGTGTGTGTATACACACACACACACACACACACACACACACACACACACACACACACACACACACACACACACACACACACACACACACACACACACACACACACACACACACACACACACAACTTTTGTAAATTTACTTTGGCTGTAACCCAGATGATGATGATATTGGAGGGGAAATTGCTGCCTTATTCCAGTGTTGACAGTTCCAGTTGAATTCTACTGAAGTCGGTAAAGGAAAAATCATTGTTTATATCCACTGGGAGGATTTTATGCTGCAAGGCCAGAATGGGAGTGACACCAATCTCTTTATTTTTGCAGTTTAGAGGAGTCCATAACCCTCATGACACTGCTAAGGGTTCACTGAAGCCCCTTTTTTAGGACTATCACAGCAGCAACATTGTCTGTTCGAAATGCATACTTTGCACTATCCCCATTACATATACATTCATAATGATGCCTGCTCTACACATTGTAGAAATATGCTCAACATACCATATTTTTTGGACTATAAGACACTCTTTATTCTCCCTCAAAAGTGGTGGTAAAAAGTCCGGCACTAATATACATACTGCAGCCTTTCCCCTATCTCCTGCAGGCTGAATTAGATCCACTCTGCGTGCAGTGCTGCTAGCTGCCAGAGGAGGGCAAAGGGTGACAGAGAAAGACACAGGGGACAGATGAGAGGGCCAGAGGAGGATGAACAGTGACAGAGAACGACACAGGGGACAGATGAGGGGGTCAGAGGAGAAGGAAGGGTGTCAGAGAAGGACACAGATGAGGACACAGGGGCAGATGAGGACAAAGAGGGTGACACAGGAGGAACAGAGGCGGACACAGAGGAGAGGATGACACAAGATGGATAAAGAAGGACACAGGATGACACAGAGGAGGACCTAGGGGGACAGAGGAAGACACAGAGAGGGACACAGGGGACACAAAATGTACAAGGAAGAATACAAGAGGTACATAATAATTGAGGTGCAATGGTCTATAAGATGCCCCTGCACCATGGATGCACCCGGTTTAGTATATTTTTGTCCCTGTTTTTTTGTCCTCCAAACCTAGGTGTGTCCTAAAATACGGTAATACTTTATTCATTGCCTAACGGAAACAGATTAGCTGATTTAATGTGTGGTTTACTTTTTTGACACTTTTGTTCTGCAAGATTCCAAAGTAGCTGTCTACAACCCAGTCTTCACTTGTTAACAGCTGTTACCTCCGCTCCTGCTCCTGTCCCTCCCAGCTGATTTTTCCTTCATCCTTATCTCTTTAGGTGCTTGCTGATTCTATGTGTTTGATGAATGCATGCCAGTCCCTCCCAATTTGCACTAGATATCACTCATAATTAGAGAGGACCAGTGGAATACCGATTTTTTCCAATTTGTGAAAATGAGTTGCATTTTGTATTTAGATTGAAATTGAGCCAATTAAAAACAGCTGCTGCCAATTTGGAATCAGTTTCAATTTGTATATAAATACTACAAAATGTGCATGAACCTGGAACAATTTGTATTTCATTGATTGCCAGTCACTACGCATAATACAAAAATTCTCAAAAGCCTCACCCTCCTCTGGAATACCCTTCCAAAACACATTTGTCACTCTCCAAACAAATCTTTAAAGGACCACTATCATGAAAATCGTAAAATTTAAAATATATGCAAACACATACAAAGAAGAAGAAAGTTTCTACCAAAGTAAAATGAGACATAAATTACTTTTCTCCTATGTTGCTGTCACTTACAGTAAGTAGTAGAAATCAGACATTACCAACAGGTTTTGGGCTAGTCCATCTCTCCATAGGGGTTTCTCAGCATGACCTTTATTATTTATAAAGACACTCCCTGAAAAGGATTTATACAAAGATGCTGGACAGCCTGCCTGCTCCCCATACACTTTTTTTGAAGTTGGGTGGAGCAACTGCCATTCACTAAGTGCTTTTGAAAATAATTAAAAACCCTGAGAACCCCCATGAGGAGATGGGTTAGTCCAAAACCTGTCGGTTATGTCAGATTCCTATTATTTAATGTAAGTGACAGCAACATAAGAGAAAAGTAATGTATGGCTCATTTTACTCTGGAAGAAACCTGCTTCTTATTTGTATATGTTTACATATATTTTAAATGTTAAGATTTTCGTGACAGCGCTCCTTCAAAACTCACTTACACTTCAACTTAGGCCACCCCCCCTTCAACCTATGACCAAGTTGTACTCCTCACTAAATATAACCTAAAAACACACCGCTTCTAGGTACACATGTTAAATATTACCACACCTCTTCTTTTTTCCCAATCCATTTAGATTGTAAGCTTGTAAAAGCTGGAGTCTATCCCCCTTTTGTGTCTTGGAAGCTGCTATACATTGTACAAAGAAAGTTACTCTAGAGCACAGAGAAACTGCGGTGAGGGACATACAGACTTCAAGGGGCTGGAAAAAGCCCAGGTAAGTAAAGCTTGATATTCTTTTGTCAGCTCATGTATCCTTTAAAGAGACACTGAAGGCTCTTTTTTTCCTGATTTTCCACGTGGCTCACCTTTATCTTTATGAGCCAAGCAGAATTGCCACATTTCGCTGCAAAAAAACTATTATCACCCTGAAATAGGTGCTATTGTGTGTGGGGTAAAGGTGCTATTGTGTGTGGGTGAAGGGTGCTATTGTGTGGGAGGAAAGGTGCTATTGTGTGTGTGGCTGCGACCCGGAAACAGGAAGAGGGTTTGCGGCCATTTTAACCAGGAAGTGACAATTTTTTTTATAATGCTATAAAATAATAACTAAAGGGTTGATAGCGGCGGTGATGTGGCAGACAGCATACTAAAAGTAAGTGGTGCACAGCAATGTGTTTTTATTTTAAACAAATTTCGCTTCACACTCTCTTTAAGTAGTCTTTGTTATGAAAGGGCACTGGCAATGGTCGGTTCACATTGCAAGGATCAAAAACTGATTGAGCAGATCAGTTTTTTTTTTGGAATGGGTTTTCATCCAAGACCCTCTGTTTCACTAGCAAGCTGTCAATGCTATGCATCTGTTTATCCGGAAACATCCCTCCCCAAACTTACAGTCAATTTGGTGGAATGGGCTGAATGGACCCGTTTTTTATAATAGTACACTATGTGGCTGGATAGTGTACTGGTTAAAGGCTCTGCCTCTGACACAGGAGACCAGAGCTTGAATATCAGCTCTCCCTGTTTAGTAAGCCTGCAACTATCTAGTGAGAAGGCCTTGGGCAAGACTCCTTAACACTGCTACTGCCTACTGAGCATGCCCTAGCGGCTGCAGTTTTGAGTCCGCCAGGAAAAAAGCACAATATAATTGAAATCTCATAATTGCACAAATGTAGACCATGTGATAAAGTTCTGGGGTTCTTAGAGATTGATTCATAATGTTGTAATGCATGTCATTTTAGCGTATAAAATGTTACCACTCAAAATTTGACACCTGTTAAAGAGGAACTGTAACCTCTTTAACTGCTCACTGCCTTTGAGTAAAGAACATCCACATTATAGAGAAAAACCTGGCTTTGATTCTGATTTAAATTCAATTTTCTTTGTTATTTCCACTTTATGTCTGAAGCCACGCCCACTAAGAGACTTCCTCCGCGGCAGCATATTAATTAGCCCCAGCCCGAATTGCCTCATGGGTAGTGATGTCACAAGAAGCAGTTACTGTGTAAACGTCAATGTCACCAAGGCTAGAAGAGTCTACCCTGCAGAGGGAAGAAAGATTCCTGCACAGTGTCAGCCCAGACTGCTGTGATTAGCTGATTATCTCTTCTTGATAACACGCAGACTTGCCGAGACCCCGTCCCTGCCTGTCACTGCTAATTTATATCCTACACTGCTCTGTAGTTCGTGTCCCTCACCAAGACTTTGGCTTCAATTCATCAAAGGGTGTTCGATAACAAAATCCCAGTCCTTAAAATACCGCATTCGGTATTTTACACTTCACTGTGCTAATTCATCAATATTTTCACACATGTGGTAGATGTTCGGTAAGTTACCGAAGAGGTCCGTGCAGTGAGGGCATTACAATAGGAAAGAGGCAGCACCGACATCCCTATACATGTGCCTTTTATATTTGTTGTGCTGCCTCTGCTCTTGCTGAATCTGTCTCATTAGTCTTAAGTTTCTATTTACTTGCCACAGCTTAGATGAACTGCTGAGAAACATTACACATTCCCTGCTTAGGTCATTTTGCCACGAGCTCCCACTTGCATCCCTGCATATTTAAACAGGCACTCAAGGGGTTACACTACCGAAGGGTGCCTAGAAAAGAAGGGTGCCTGGAAAATAACTTTAATTCTTTTCTCTCCCCTGGCTGCCTGGGGGGGGGGGGGGGGTCTGTTCCACCGGAGAAGCCTGGGCAACCTATCAGCAGCACTTGCAGGGGACAGGGGAGGTTTCTATGGTCCTGTCACACACGGAGAAGGCATTCCAAGCTCCTTATCGACAGGGGAGAGCTGGAGATAAACACCGCACATGTTATCGAATGCTGTGAGCTTGATGAATTAACATTTGCTGACATTTTACTGACATGTGTTGAGGTAATCACTTAACAAGTCGGTAATTTATCTCTCTGCACAGGAATGTCTGCTTCTCATGCGGTAACTGCTTTGATGAATTAACATTTTACTAAGTGCTCCGTAAAGTCAGCTGTTTTCAGCATTACCGAATGCAGTAATGCTTGATGAATTGAAGCCTTTATCTCATCACGTTTACTCCACCCTCCTCCTGAAGCCTGCAGCATCTGTTCCCCGTCATGCTTGCAGAGTGCACTGTACTGTATACTTTTGTATACCTTGCCTAGCTCTGTGCCTTTCTCCTCACTGCTCTCTAGCAGTCATCAGCTGCCGTGTATTGTACTAATCTGCAGCTAAAGCATGTTATGTGAGAACTCTGAAGCTGCAGATTAGGACTGTAAACCAGGCTGCTCTGATGACAGCTTTGAGAGCAGAGAAGAAAAACGCACAGTCCTAGGACAAGGTATACAGAGGTATATAGTACATTCTGCAAGCAGGACAGGAACAAATGCTGTAGGAGGGGGAGAGCAATTGCAACTGGCATTGGGCAAGTAGGGGAGTTCCCGAATAGCTATTGGCTTTACTTTATATGGGGGTGGGTGGGTAAACTGTGGCCACATACATGTAAGGAGATGGATCTCTAGAACACAGGAATACAATTAAAGAGAACCTGAGATGGAGTCATATGTTGTGTTTATACTTACCTGGGTCTTCCTCCAGCCCCAGGAGGTGTGGGGGGTACCTCGCTGGCCCCTCCATTTACTTGTAATAGCTCCCAGTAATCTGGTCAGTCGTAAGGTTATGCACATGCGCACCACAGGTGCATATGCACCCTCTGTCATGCTCCAGCAGCCAGGAACGTTCTGTGGCTGTGCACTAGTACTGCACAGAATGCTCCTGGGCACAGGAGCATGGCGTGGGGTAGGCGGCCATGGCTCGCATGCGCACTACCCCACAACTGGCTGGATTACTGGGAGTTATTGCAAGTGAACGGAGAGGATAGCGAGGGACCCCCCACATCTCAAGGGACTGTATAAACACACCATATGACTCCATCTCTCAGTGTGAGGAGCTCGTCCAGTAACGCCGCGGTGGATTACTCAGGCCCTGGTAGGCCGATTTGCATAATTTTTTTTTCAAACACGTGTTTGTTCCGATTGCCGCCGATCCGCCGCTACACGCCGCGAAAGAGCCCCCCCGCGTAGACCCCTTGCGCAGCCTGGCCAATCACCGCCAGGCTGTGCTATGGGGTGGATCGGGACTCCCCCTGACATTGATGACGTCATTCCGATCGTCGCCATGGCCACAGGGGAAGCCCATACAGGAAATCCCATTCAGAACGGGATTTCCTGTTGGGTATGATCGCCGATGGCGATCGGAGGGGTGGGAGCGATGCCGCAGGGAGGGGGGAATCATGTAGCTAGCGCTAGGCTAGCGACATGCTAAATAAAAAAAAATAGGTTAAAAAAACCCTCCCGCGGCCATGCGCCGCAAATAATCAGAACACTAGGGAGGTTAAGGGAACTGAGCATCTGAAATTACAATTCATTTTTTAAAGTGTACCTGAGATGAATAGATTTAAAAGTTTTATACATACTTGGGGCTTCCTCCAGCCTCCTCCTCACCAATTGCTCCCACGCCATCTTCTTCCACCACCTCAAGGGTCCCAGTAGAAACCCCGTAAGTTCGGCCAGTCGGCGCATGCGCAGTGCGAATGCATGCACCCCTGTCTTGCTCCCGCGGCTGGGAGCATTCTGCGCCTGCTCAATAGTACTACACAGAGGAGAGGGGGGAAGGTTAGATATGCACGTGGCCGGTTATGCGCAGTGCGCCTTGACTGGCCAAGGTAATGGGACTACTACCTGGCGAACAAGGAAGCGGAGGAAGACGGCGTGGGAGCGATCAGTGCGGAGGGGGCAGGAGGAAGCCCCAGGTATGTATAAAACTTTTATATCCATTCTTCTCAGATTTCCTTTAAATTAATATCATAAAGGTGGTTTATATGAGTGAGGCGTTCCGGTGGGGGTGGGAGCACATCCTCACAAGCTTGCCTCAAGCAATACGCATCCCACATGGTTGCTGGAGTGATGTGGACATGTGTGACATCATACATATGCCCAGGTGTAAGCTAACAACCACGTGGGGTGCGTGTATGGAAAGAGGAGCCCAGAGCCAGTGGCAGCTACAGACAGGTAATGTAAAGTATACGGGAAGGGGGGGGGGGCACATTAAGAGGATAGCGTTGTGTTGGCAAGGCAGCAGAAGTGGCGTCACAAGGCAGATTCCGGATCTATTTCAGCATGAAATTGATTGGGAATCGGTCTGCTGTGTATGGGCAGTCAAGAGATCTCTCTCTAATTAGATTCAATCAGATAAAAATTTGTGTCTTGTTCGAATCTGCCCATCATCACTAGACGTATGGCTACCTTTAGCCTTTCACTCATGCACCAACTTGCATCTTCAGTCTAACGTGAGGGAGGTGTTTGCATTTATTCAGAGGGGGGACATGAAACAAGCAGCAACTATTTCATGCACTGTCCTTCAAGGTGAAATTTGATACACCGAAATAGACCCGATCTGCTTACTGCTCTATTCCTGTTCATCATAATAATATTGTAGTATGTATATCCCATATGGAAACAAAATGTCTAGGAATAAAAAAAGGCCTCTATGGATGAATAGAAAGGTTAGGGATAAAATGAAGAGGAAAAAGAATGCCTATAAGGTCCTAAAACAGGAGGGGACTGAGGCTGCACTAAGCAATTATAAGGAGTGCAATAAAAATTGTAAAAAAGAAATTAGGCTGGCAAAGATCGAAGCTGAAAATCAAATCGCTAGGGATATCAAATCTAACCCAAAAAAGTTTTACAAGTACATCAACTCTAAAAAAAGAAAGGTTGACTGTATAGGAATCCTAAAGGATGAAGGTGGGAACTCAATGGTGGACGACCAAGGTAAGGCAGAGTTATTAAATGCTTTCTTTGCTTCTGTCTTCACAAAGGAAACAGCACTGTTGCAAATTACAGAGGCAGAAGAGTCTCAATCTTCTAACTGTAATATTAAATACTTAACGCAGGAAGAAGTAAAGGCAAGACTAAATAAATTAAAAATAGACAAGGCACCTGGCCCGGATGGCATGCATCCTCGGGTCCTAAGAGAATTAAGTTCAGTTATAGCTAAGCCCCTTTATCTTATCTTTTGTGACTCTCTTGCAACTAGCAGAGTCCCAGTGGATTGGCGTACAGCCCACGTTTTCCCATTATTTAAGAAGGGCAAAAAATCTGATCCAGGAAATTATAGACCTGTAAGCTTAACATCAGTTGTATGCAAACTATTTGAGGGGTTACTAAGAGATACTATACATGACTTCATAGTAGAAAATAATCTTATTTCTCAGCATCAACATGGGTTTACTAAAGACAGGTCCTGTTTGACTAACATGCTCAGCTTTTATGAGGTAGTGAATGCTAATATGGATATTGGGAATGCTGTAGATGTGATATACTTGGACTTTGCAAAGGCCTTCGACACTGTTCCCCACAGAAGTTTGGTGCAAAAGTTGAGGATGCAAGGACTGGGGAAGAGTTTGTGTGCATGGATAGGGAACTGGCTAATGGACAGAAAACAAAGAGTTGTGGTCAATGGATCGTACTCAAAATGGGAGACTGTTAGCAGTGGGGTCCCACAGGGGTCTGTACTGGGTCCAGTGCTCTTCAATTTATTTATTAATGACCTAGTAGATGCAGTAGTGAGCAATGTTGCTATTTTTGCAGATGATACAAAATTGTGCAGAATCATCAACTCTCAGGAAGATAGTGTCATATTGCAACAGGATCTGGATAGGATGGCTATATGGGCACATTCATGGCAGATGAAATTCAATGTTGACAAATGTAAAGTCATGCATTTTGGTCGTACCAATGGTCTAGCACCATACAAAATAAATGGGATACAGTTGGGAACATCAAACTTGGAGAAGGACTTAGGAGTACTCATCGACAACAAGTTAAATAATCGTACTCAACGCCAAGCCGCTGCAGCTAAAGCGAACAAAATTTTGGGATGCATTAAAAGGGAAATAAAAACTCGAGATGCTAGCATAATATTGCCCCTGTTTAACTCTCTAGTAAGGCCACATCTGGAATATGGAATTCAGTTCTGGGCACCACATTACAAAAAAGATATTGCAGTTTTAGAGCAGGTGCAGAGACGAGCTACAAAATTGATACGTGGGATGGAAGGTCTCGCTTACCAAGAAAGGTTAGATAAACTGGGTTTATTTAGTCTAGAGAAAAGACGCCTTAGAGGAGATCTAATTAACATGTATAAATACATTAGAGGGCAATATAATAGCTTGGCGGATGAGCTTTTTGTCCCTAGGCCTTCTCAAAGGACTAGAGGACATGAGCTGCGCATGGAGGAAAAACGTTTTAGCCATTTATTTAGGAAAGGGTTCTTTACAGTAAGAGTGGTTAAGATGTGGAATGCATTGCCACAGGAAGTCATTATGGCAAACTCTATACCTGCATTTAAAGGGGGCTTAGATGCTTTCCTTGCGTTGAAAGACATCCATGGCTACAATTACTAGGTTATGCCTGATGATGTTGATCCAGGGATTTTATCTGATTGCCATCTGGAGTCAGGAAGGAATTTTTCCCATTTGGGGCTAATTGGACCATGCCTGGTGGGTTTTTTTTTGCCTTCCTCTGGATCAACAGGGGTATGTGGGGGACGGGCTGGAGTTGTACTTTGTACTGGTTGAACTCGATGGACGTATGTCTTTTTTCAGCCAAAATAACTATGTAACTATGTAACATCCATTTATTTATCCTGTGACCATTACTGACTAAAATTGTTTTACACCCACCCTTCCATTGCTTTACATATGCAGACAACACGCTCTCATAGGCTCCTCTAAACAATATCCAATAGCTATTTACGTCATTTGCACATACACAACATTTTTTTTTTAATGTCCTATGTCTTCCACCTTATTTCTCCTACTCTGTTCAGCTAAAAAATTACAATACACTTCTCAGCATCTACAGCTGATTCCCTGTCTGCTTCTATTTACACATGTGCATATTACTCTTCTTGGGCTTCTGCAAATTATGTCAGTTAGGAAAAAAAAAAGGTTGGAAGAGGGAGGGTGTAACAACCTTCACTGTGGGCGTGTTTTCAACTGCTAGAGTGAAGAAAAAAAACTTGCTAATCCTGCCAGGAGTAAACAGGGATCCTCCCACACTGTCTATGGCATTTTTACAGCACCTTGCTGTCAGGGTTTAGGAGATGTATTGGTCACTTCTTCCTATCTATACACCTTAATCACTGTCATATACTACTTTTTAGGAAATATTGTATTCTCCTTACAGTTCCTCTTTAAATACATAACGCATAAAATAATTGGGTGAGCAAGCAGACGATGCCTGAGCACACACAAAACATCACACTTGTTATCTGCTTGCTCGTCTGTCATTTTATGCTTTATATATTTAACATATGTAAGTTTTAAGTGGTTAAAGACTTTCCATATAAAAAACATTATTCACTAAAATAATGTGCATAAATCATTGTGGCATAGCCATGCTTTATGAATTATCTCCTTAGAAACTGCTCATAGCATCTTGTACTTTTGATGTGGACTTAAGTTCCTGGACAAGCCAGCATCTTCAATTGTTTTTGATGTGTAAAGAAGGGGGAAATTGATATACCCTTATTGGGCAATGCCTTCCCATAGGCATTAGGAAGGAGCAGAATTGTTAAATTCCGCTTTGTGGAATTTAGGACAGAAATTTCTAAAATGTTGCCTATATTTTAGTGCAGAAGGCACTGAAGTCAATAGGGTAAAGAATTGTAATGTTACATGAGTTTAGGGATCCTAGGGGCTTCTAACAGAGAGGCTTCTTGCAGCTATACTGGACATATTGTTGGGCCAAACAGGTAGCAACAGGGAAAACAAAATTAGGGTGATTTTAAGGGGCACAATTGCTCCCTGCAATTGTATTGAAACTATACTGAAAAGGGCACCAGTGCATTAATGCCTCTGCCTCTCATGATTTTTAAATATAAATTGTAAATAACATGAGAGTCAAAACCAAAACACCTTGGAGGCCAGTCCAGAAGGAGAATCGGTTTGTGGGAAATAGATTAGGGAATATAGAAACTATAGAAACTAGAATAGGGAATATACATGAAACCTCATGCAGACTTGGGATTCTCATTCAGATTTTGTGGAAGTGAAATTTACGATCAGAAATTGGAAAACAGGATTTAGAAATTGAATTTTAGTAGATATACTGCATTACAGCAACTCAGAAATTTTGGACCAATCACAGAACTCGGAAGCACTGGACGTTTCAAACAACGTAGAAACAACTTGGAAGTATTTGGCCAATCAAAGAATACAAAAAAATGAACAAAAAAAAAGGCTACTTGGAAATCAGAACTTGGAAATCAATCCGCGGAATCCGTAATTGGCATTGGCGGTAATTGGAATTTCCGCAGAATTGGAAATCGGCATTTCCGACCATCCCTAATGCAGACAATGTCATGCAGGAATTACATGCTTGATTAATATTTAGCAAGTATGGAATGAGTACCATTATCAAAAAGTGTATTCAATATTAATTGGGAAGAAAACTCAAATAACTGGAGATAACAATTAACTGAGAGCAAAAAAAACCTGTTCTTCTAACACCCATGCCCCATACTTGGCTAAGACATTTACCTCTGAATATGACAAGGCAATGGCAATATTTCTCTCTTCCTTAAGTTACATAAGGATGAGGATAGCCAACTAATGACTGACTGAGCCTTTTTGTATCTAGCTGCCTAATGGAAATGTTAGGAAGTTAAAGTATGTGCTGGATGAAATAGCAATTTATAGGGTGGAATAGCAATATGGCAGAATAGCAATTTATGGGGCATTCTTTCTCTGGCCGAATTGAAAAGTTTTGCAGAATGCACCTGGTTCATTCCTAATAGTCATCTATAGCCTTCTTTTGGAGAGGCCTCAGGAAACTTTTTTACTTAACCATAGAGGTACCAGGCACTTCACCAACTAAGAGCTTATCATGGAACATGGGATGATAGCATGTATAGGGACTTTGCAATTAACCATAGAATTCAGTGCCATTGACTTCAATGTAAAATGTGAAATCTAGATGCAGACTCACAAAATCCCTACTAAGCAAGATTAGGAACTGCAAAATCAAGTTCAGGAATCTCATGCTCTTGTCCTTAACAGAACTTCTAATCACCCAAAAACAAGTCAGTTACTTTCTATAAGACATATAAGCACTGTGCAACACAAATACCCCAGTAACTACTAGTCATTAGCGAAGGGTAGTTTACAGTAAATACTTGTGTATAATAATTCTAATATCCCCTTGCAGCTCTGTGTAACTGGTTCAAATCCTAGCCAGAGGATTATCTGCACGGAGTTTGTATCTTCTCCCCGTGTCTATGTGGGTTTCCGCAAGGCACTCTGGTTTCCTCAAACGTCCCACAACTATATAGATGAGTTAATTAACTTCCTCTTAATTAGCCCTAGATTATGATGGACATATGACTATGGTAGGGATTAGATTGTGAGCCTCTCTGAAATACAGTTAGTGACATGACAATACATACACTGTAAATCGCTACGGAGAATGTCAGTGTTATATAAATACTAAATAATAATATCTAATTGATCAATATGTTCAACATGACCTTGAAGTTAATTATAATGTATTAGTATTAAAATGAATTTAAGGTCCTCGCAGTTGACTGGGTAAAATAAATATATACAAAATTAAATTGTACCTCAAGCATCTATATGTACTGTCTACTGCCACCATGTATCATTAGAGATGCGTTTTTTTTTGTTTGTTTGTTTTTGAGGTTGTAGAAGGTCAGTTGTATACACTTTTGTGTCAAATTGGCATTCCCAAAATATACTTGTAAACTCTCTAACTTCCTTTGAGCACAGGAGGTCTGACTTCCTAAGACACTGTATGTTTTCTTACTGCAAAGCAGCACAATTACTAGTAATTTCATTTAGAACTACCATTCAATAAACGTTTATGTGGTAACCCAACTTTGAAAGAATTAAAACTGATGCCAGCTGGGCATATTTTGGGCTCTTAAAGAGATAAAGTATCTCCAGCAATTATTTCATGAAAATGCATTTTAAGAATACATGAGCTGAAAAGAAAACCTGCTGATTGACCTACCTGGGGCTTCCTCCAGCTTCTAGGAGCCTCTGTGTCCTTTGTCGCAGTTCTGCCATCTGCCACTCTTTTTGGGTCCCCTTCGTAGTGACTGCCGATCTGGCTGGGTCAGCGCTTCTGTGCGTGTGCGCTGCTTGCAGTCATGCTCCCATGGCCAGGAGCATTCTGTGCTGGTGTAGCATGTGCAGAAGCCGACGACCCAGCTGGGTCAGCGGCCGCTATGGAGGGGACCCCAATAGAGCAGCAGACAACAGAACTGAGGTGAGGGACACAGAGGCCTCTAGGAGCTGGAGGAAGTGCCAGCTTAGTAAATCAACAGGTTTTTTTTTTTCAGTTTACATATCCTTTAAAACACTCCTATATATGGAGTTTTTTTTAGTTCTCCAGAATTGTTATTGTGGTTATGAAATGGTCAAGAGAGACAGGCAGCAAAACGACAAAAAAGACTCACAAATGTTTTATAGCAGAGCTGGTGTAATAAATATGGGCCTGTGAGTTTAATGTGCATTTTAGTGTGCTTGATTAGAACAAGAATATGTTGAACAGACATGGCAGCATATACTCCTAGCTATTCACAGATGCTAGTGTACCAGAACAGTTATTCAGAAAGCATCGTAGTGGCTGAATAGAGTACTGGTTAAGGGCTCTGCCTTTGACATGGGAGACCAGGGTTCGAATCCTGGCTACGGTCAGTACCTATTCAGTAAGGAGTTCAAGGCAAGACTCCATAACACTGCAGGGTGGCCTCCTGAGCGCGTCCCAGTGGCTGCAGCTCTTGAGCGCTTTTAGTCCGACAGGAGAAAAGCGCTATATAAATGTTCGGATTATTATTATTATCATACTAATAATGAGAAAGAATCACATAAACAAATACTATCCATCAGGACAAAAAATATCCATCAGATATATTATATACGAGATATCAATTTCAAGTGAAATTTCGCAAAATTTGACTTAAATTTGCACTAAGCACAATGATTGCTTTAAGAATTTGTCTTGTTCAGAATTAAATTTAGTTGAGCTTTAAGGAAAGCGAGCCTAAAATGAGAATCAAAAATCTTATGAATGTGAAATAGCATAATACATTTTCTCCTATCAAAAGGGATCTTTATGTTCCAAATTAAATTAGTATGCTTAACTGAGATTTACCGACCAGATATAAAGAGCAGTATCCTTTTTGTATTAAAATTATACTGCACTGAATAAAGTATAAATATGTTTCAGTTAAAAAAAGTCTGATATTTTTCATTTAATAACAGAAAGATATATATTTAATGTATAATGATTCTTATTATACTACAGTCTATGTCATCTTGTGATTATTTGTGTAAAAGATACAGCTCATCCTGAAAATATACACAACCATTACTTAATTTTAAAATATATTCTTGTATACGTATGCATATTTTAAAAATAATTTATCTGAAATAAGAAAAAGAAAACAATTTCTCCTGTTCTGTAATTCATTGAAAAGCTTAAACTTCCATACTTTTTCTATCACAATGCCTTTGTGAATAATTCCAACTAAAACATATTCACATTATTAACTTTCATAAGTTTATTAGTCTCAATGCTAATGAAATCATTCATCCTTTGCAAATGCACATGGCTCCCTAATGAAACTTCACTGGATGGATCAGCAGTTAAGTGAGAACGTCCAACTGTTTATCTAATACTGTATCCTGGTTGTTGCTATATTGTTTGAAAAGGACAGAAACGACAACCTTATTAGCCTAGAATAAAATATTCAGAGGAAGAATGTTTTTAAGAAACAAGTTAATGTATTTTCTGCATAATGTGATTTTGTATTTTTGGCTATGAGATAAGACTGCTGTTGCTTGTGCATTACATTTTCCTTTATAATCTCTTTAAAACAAATCTTTTTTTCTAATTAAGTAAACTTTTTTGTATAATTAAACTGAAAGTTAAATATAAAGGATATATTTTACTTACATTGAAATTATTACAGTGGTAACAAAATGTAAAACCCACCTTGTAAATTATTACCAGTCTGGGTAAATTTTCTATTAGGCTGTGGTAAAAACTGCTATAACAGTCACCCAAATGCAATTCACTTTTTCTCCTGAGTTTTCTCCTAGGTGGTATTTTTAAACTTGTCAATAAAATGACTTTTAAGCCACCAGAAAGCAAGAAAATACTCAAAATAATTTTGATAGTACTTTTTTCATTTACTTTTAGGTACTTTTTTAGTTGAAAAGTACTGGAAAGTTATTTTAAATAGAAGATGAAAAATTATCTCCTAGGAGAAAACTTAGGTGAGAAAGTGAATTGCATATGGGCCACTATGTCAAAGAGATTCATGATCAATTATCCAATCAGGATGTGTATCGTAGGTTGGATGGTAATCCGATTGTATCGATTATGAATAAACTTGAAACATTCATTAAAAAAGCTTTTGACAATGGTGTTATCGGTGATGATCTCTTTAAATTTTTGATTAATCGGCATCTATCCACCCCTATGCTATACACTCTACCTAAAATTCATAAAAATCAGTTTTTTCCTCCAGGTAGACCAATTGTCGCTGACACTAATTCTGTTTTCTCTCCCTTGCTCATTTTTTGGATCGGATTGTTTCCAGCTTGCCATCATTTATTAAGCACACCGGTGGTTTCCTGGGTGAGTTGGGGAAGCTAGATGATGTTGGGGATCATTGGCTGTTGGTGACACTTGATGTGGAGAGCCTCTACACCTCCATCCCACATGATGGAGGTGTGGAGGCAGTGGAGCATTATCTTTTTACATCATCTGATTTTGATAATACACAGAGGGCTTTTTTGATTGCTCTTTTAAATATTATTTTAAGAGAAAATTATTTTTTGTTTGATGGTTCTTTTTTTCTTCAGTGCAGGGGTATGGCGATGGGGTCGAGTGTGGCCCCTGTTTATGCAAACCTCTTCATGGGGCTCTGAGGAGGCATTTGTCTAAACTTGCCCAATTTTTCAAAAATATGCGAAGATGACGTTTTTTGTTTGTGGGTGGGGCCACACTCGACCATAGTGGAACTCGTTGACTCCCTGCATGTGAAGTGTCCATTCATCAGGTTGACTATTAATTTTAATCTTTCAAAGATTTCCTTCCTTGATACAATGGTAATCAAGGATGGTAAACGATTGATAACTGATTTATTTCGCAAAGAAACAGACAGAAATGCGGTTTTGCATTTCAAAAGTTTTCACCCGCAGCACATGATTAACAATATCCCCAGTGGGCATTTCCAAAGGGTTGGCAGGATTGTTGACCAGGAAGATAGACAGACAGGCCTTGAGACTGTCTGAAATGGTGGTTCGCTTTAGACAAAGAGGTTATCCTTCTAAATTACTACAAAGACAACTTGATAAGAGGAAGGGGGGTAACTGAACTTGCCATAGAGATAGAGACAAATCTGACAGGGTCCCATTTGTTTCCACGTTCAGTGTCATCAGTAAACAGGTTGAACTGTGTATTAAACGCCATTGTGATATTCTTAGAGATTCCTTTCCATATATTAAGGAATTTAATTGCCCCCCACCCCCAGATTTAGTTATAAAAGATCGCCCTCCCTTAGGAGTAAATTGGTACACTCTGATATTAAACTAAAATGTAATCAACCAAGACAATGTGGCACATTTCCATGCCTTCAATGTCACATGTGCAATAGCATTATTAAAGGGGACACTTTTTTTCATCCTACAAGTGGGAAACATTATCACATACGTGACAAATACTCCTGTGATTCAAGTTGGGTAGTATATTTGCTAAAATACCCATGTGGCAAATGTTATATTGGCCAGACCACACAAAGGCTTAAAGATCGTGTATCATCACCCATAAATCAACTATTCGTAAGAAAAATTTGGATCAGGTGGTATCGGAACACTTCACTAGATCAGGACATAATGTTAGTCAATTGAGGGTTTGTATCATTAATGGGGTCAAATCTGACAACATGGGCGGTGATAGATTGTCAAAACTGCTAAAATTGGAATCCAAGTGAATTAGAGAACTTGACACTGTCAAAACAGGCCTAAATAGAGAGTATGATCTCAAGCTAGAATATATATATATATATATATATGTATATATATATATATATATATATATATATATATATATATATATATATATATATATAGTATTTGCGGCTAATTTTTGGTATATTTCTATTTATTAGGGTGGGTTTTAATTTCCAATCCTCTAGGCAAATAATGATGCTGTCATATGGGCCATTTAACGATTTCTTTTTTTAAATTTTTATATTTTATTGGCCCTTTGTGCCTTTATCAATGATGTAGTTTTTTTCCTTTTCTTCTTTTTCCCCCCCATTTTTTCCTTTTTGTGCCATTTTTATTGTTTATGGCGATCCCCCTTTTAATTACTATAAGTGACGTCATGGGCGCACGTTCTTTAGGTTGCTATGCAACCGTTGTACATATTATTTTGATAGGACGCCGTGGTTACAATGACACGTGACTTTTTTGGCCCACGATGTTACATTCTACATGCGACGCTCTTGGGGCATCTTACTAGGGGTTGCTAGGCAACCTGTACACGTCATACATACCTGCGTCACAACGATATGCGACCTTTTCGGCACATTATGTTATGTGTTACGTGCGCTGTTTTTGGCGCATTATGCTTGGGGTTGCTAGGCAACACGTTATGCATATCCACGTCACTTCTGTGTTCTTTCAGGTGGGGGTTATGCTGATAGGTCTGTCTGTAGAGCACGCCTTTTTTTCTTATGTTTTACTTCATTGGTGGGCAGGAGGGCCCATTCCACCCGGTCTGTTTACACTCTCAAGTGAGTGGTTTGTTGAGCGATCTGTGGCCCATCTGATACTATAAACAGCAAGGTGATCATTTTGTTAATGCAGAGATGGTGTTTAGGATCTGTAATAATATAAGCTGCGGAGCTATATTTATTTGAATATTAATGTCGGAAGGGTTACTTAAGGACCTTGATATTATTGATATGCTAATATTTTACTCTATAGGACCTTGGAAGGTGTACTCCGATATTTAAATGAGCAGTTCCCCATCAGGTCCTCTAATTAGTATATTGCCTATGATAAGTTACTTGTGTGCATATATAGGTGAATGTTTGTATGTGCACTTAGAACTGGGCAACATGAAGATGGGCAGGAGCCCAAAACAGTGGACTGTCTTGCCAAACAGTTCTTTTTAATTTTGTATGTCTTTTACTCAATAAATAGATGAAAATTTATACTTGAAGATGGTGCGGATCATCATATTTTCTTTCACCAGTAAATGCACATAAGAGACAGCTTTTCACCAGTAAATGCTTGTAATGAGAGACAGAGTTTCACTAGTTAATGTACATAATGACAGACAGCGTTTCCCCAGTAAATACATGTAATGAGAGAGAGCGTTTCACCAGTAAATGCACATAAGATACAGCTTTTCACCCGTAAATGCACATAAGAGACAGCTTTTCACCAGTAAATGCTTGTAATGAGAGACAGAGTTTCACTAGTTAATGTACATAATGACAGACAGCGTTTCCCCAGTAAATACATGTAATGAGAGACAGCGTTTCACCAGTAAATGCACATAAGATACAGCTTTTCACAAGTTAATGCACATAATGACAGACAGCCTTTCACCAGTAAATGCACATAATGACAGACAGCCAGTGTCCCCAGTATAGGTAGCCAGGTGTATAGCTGTCCCCAGTATATGTAGCCCGGCGTATAGGTGTCCCCAGTATATGTAGCCAGGTGTATACACGTCCCCAGTATATGTAGCCAGGTGTATAGCTGTCCCCAGTATATGTAGCCAAGCGTATATGTGTCCCCAGTATATGTAGCCAGGCGTATATGTGTCCCCAGTATATGTAGCCAGGCGTATAGCTGTCCCCTGTATATGTAGCCAGGCGTATAGGTGTCCCCAGTACATGTAGCCAGGCATATAGGTGTCCCCAGTATATATAGCCAGACTTATAGGTGTCCCCAGTATATGTAGCCAGGCGTATAGCTGTCCCCAGTACATGTAGCCAGGTGTATAGCTGTCCCCTGTATATGTAGCCAGGGGTGTATGTGCCCGGTATAGGTAGCCGGGGGTATATGTCCCCAGTATATGTAGCCAGGTGTATATGTGCCCAGTATATGTAGCCAGGGGTATATGTGCCCAGTATATGTAGCCAGGGGTATAGATGTCCCCAGTATATGTAGCCAGGTGTATATGTGTCCCCAGTATATGTAGCCAGGTGTATATGTGTCCCCAGTATATGTAGCCAGGGGTATAGATGTCCCCTGTATATGTAGCCAGGTGTATAGTTGTCCCCAGTATAGGTAGATAGGACTTATTGTGTCCCCAGTATAGCCAGGTGTATAGATGTCCCCAGTAGAGGTGAAAGTGGAGAGAAGAGGGAGCGATGAGCACAGCGGTGGGAAAGGGGGAATGTCTCCCCCACCCTTCCCTCACCTTGACTCTTCCTATATACCGTCAGGTCTATAAATTTTGGGACATCAGCGAAGATGATGTGCTTTAAATGCAGACTGTCGACTTTAATTTGAGGTTGTTTACATCCAAATCAGGTGAACGGTGTAGGAATTACAAGTTTGCGTATGTGTCTCCCACAAGTTTGCATATGTGTCTCCCACTTGTTAATGGAGCAAAAGTAATGGGCCAATTGGCTTCTCAGCTGTTCCATGGCCAGGTGTGTGTTGTTCCCATTACTTTTGCTCCATTAACTCCATTTGCTCTATACTCAAGTGAAATGATACACACCTGAATATAGTAAACTCAGGCTCAGGCCTGGCTGGTGGTGGTGGTGGGCTCGAGGCCCCAGGGGCAGGCTCAGGTCTGCCTAATGGTGGGCTGGAGGCCCCAGGGGCAGGCTGAGGCCTGCCTGATGGTGGGCTGGAGGCCCTAGGCTCAGGTCTGGCTAGTGGTGGTGGTGGGCTGGAGGCTCCAGGGCAGGCTCAAGCCTGCCTGGTGGTGGGCTGGAGGCTCCAGGCTCCAGGCTTAAGCCTGGGGGTGGTGGACTGGGAGCCAAGGGCCTCAGAAGTGGTTGTGAGGGCCTGGGGGGAAGAGAATGAGAGTGATTGGTGCTCACATAATACATATATACATACATACATACATACAGTACATACATAGTACTAGTGTGATAGATGGAACTAGCTCTGGCCGTCACCTGGAGGGCTGCCTGCACCAATTACAAAAGATGTGGGGGCAGAGCTTCAAAGGATTGGATAGGATTAGGAATGCAGCCACCACTGTCCATGCCACGCCACACTGTGACTGTGCCCGTTCTCTGGTGCCCATGTCATGTGTAATGTCAATCCACGGTACCCACCTCGCTCCTGTCCTTGGCTCGGCCTCGGAGTCGGTTGGTTGTGTCTGCACTCTGGCTGACTGGCTCTGCAGTGTAATTTAGTAGTGCTGTGCACTGTGCAAGCTGAAACTGGCCGGGCGGGCCACGGCGAGACTGTCACTCAGACACTGAGAGCACGTAGCATGCATGTGACGTGATGGACGAACATCACGTCACACAAATTTAAAACGCCACGGATGTGCTAAATGCCCAGCGACAGCGTCTGCCCTTTTCTTTCTTCCTGCAACTTAGACAAGTACGGGGTCGGGGGTTTGGAGTCGGGGAGGGGGGAGTTTTGGGTGGCTCACAAGATGTCAGCTGGGGCTTGAGCCTGGGTAAGCCCCAGCGTAAGCTGCCACTGTTTATCACATGTGAGGACACTAAACACTCTGAAAGCAGTGGTAAGAAGATGAGTTTGGTAGGAGTCAGGTGGATGGAGGACGGCACAGCAAGGGATAATTCACAAACGATCACAGTAAGTGACCAACCCAGGCACCAGGAAAGAGCCTCGTAAAAACTCATTGGACCTGATCCAATTCACTTTTTCTCCTAAGTTTTCGCCTTGGAGATAATATTTCATCTTCTGTTTAAAATAACCTTGCACTCTGCAATTGAAAAAGTACCAAAACGTACATGAAAAGTATTGTCAGAAGTATTTTCTAGCTTGCTGGTGGCTTGCATTTTATTTATAATGTAAAATATCACCTGGGAGAAAATTTTGGAGAAAAAGTGAATTGGATTGGGCCTATTCTGTCTTACAAAGTCTACACATGTGAATGCAGTTGATTTTATCATTCTAACAGTCAATGAACAATGATGCAATGAGCAGCTACATACCTGTCTCCAACCTCCCCTTCTTAGGTAAAGTTATTGAAAAGGACAGTAGCAAAGATGAGGAAACGCTCACACCACCGCTGCACTAGCCAAAGGAGCAGTAATCACGGGTCTCAGAACATGCAGGAAAAAGGCATTCCGCTACACCAAGGCTGGGTATAAAACTTTTCTTCAACTTTATTAGCACATCAGTAGAACATGTAAAGGCTGACGCGTATCGGAGCTCTAAGAGGCTCCTTAATCATAGCCAGCTTACACAAACATATCACAGGTTTAAGTAGTCAATAGCCCGCCCACTAGGGGCATGGCCATCATTCTTAAAGAGACATACATAAATATTGCATATAAAATAGTAGCACATATCAGTACATAAAATGCAATGGGTTAAAAAACCAAAGATGACATGGTTAAGCATCAAGAATATATAAGCACAACATACACTGCATTCTCCAGTTTCGTGAAAGTTAGTATGACATGGTGCAAGTATCAGACCACATGGACATGAATGACATAGGGGAGGTTATACTCTCACATCATATGTTAGACTAATATCCATTTTTGAATTCAGTCCTAAAGGCAAACGTGTGCCCAACTTCCATATCCAAAAGGCCTCCCGTTTTAGCAACAGCCTATGTAAATCGCCCCCTCTAGGTGAAAGGGCCACTCTTTCTATACCTTGGAACAGGGGCGTTTCTAGGGTCCTTGGAGATCGGGGGCACCTGTGGGCACCAGGCAGGGAGGCGCGGCAAAAATGGGCGTGGCCATGAGGTGAGTGGGCGTGGCCATGGGTGGGGCCAAATTTACATGAACTTAACAGCGGTGTAAGCTGCAGATAACAGGCCTGCCCATCGAAATATTGTCCTTTACTTAGATAATTTACAATCAGTATAGGCATAGATCAAGTTGAAAATAAACTGTGAAGATAAACAATTTCATCCATCCTACTCCTGAAAAATGTATTCAATTTTTTAGAACCTCCCTGTTTTATTTTCTGTTTTAAAAAGCTAAAAAAGTAAGTTTAATGCTATTGTCTCATATGATAAGGATTCAGCTTTTCCCATAGTTTCGCAGTTAGCAATCATGTGACCCCCAACAAGACAAATTCAGCAATCATGAGGCCCCCAACAAATCATGAGGCCCCCAACAAGACAAATTCAGCAATCATGAGGCCTCCAACAAATCATGAGGCCCCCAACAAGACAAATTCAGCAATCTTGAGGCCCCCAACAAATCATAAGGCTCCCAACAAGACAAATTCAGCAGTCATGAGGCACATAAATAGACAGCATTTCACATAAATAGGCAGAATGCCCCCTTAATATGGTAGCCCCCAAGTTAGGTAGTGAGTGACAGAGACCCCCAGGTTAGCTAGTGAGTGACAGGCGCCTCCAGTTAGGTAGTGAGTGACAGGGACCCCGATAGTGAGTGACAGGGAGCCCATTTAGGTAGTGAGTGAGTGCCAGGGAGCCCCTTTAGGGAGTGAGTGAGTGCCAGGGAGCCCCTTTAGGGAGTGAGTGAGTGCCAGGGAGCCCCTTTAGGGAGTGAGTGAGTGCCAGGGAGCCCCTTTAGGGAGGGGGTGAGTGAGTGCCAGGGAGCCCCTTTAGGGAGTGAGTGAGTGTCAGGGAGCCCCTTTAAGGAGTGAGTGAGTGCCAGGGAGCCCCTTTAGGAAGTGAGTGAGTGCCAGGGAGCCCCTTTAGGGAGTGAGTGAGTGCCAGGGAGCCCCTTTAGGGAGTGAGTGAGTGCCAGGGAGCCCCTTTAGGGAGTGAGTGAGTGCCAGGGAGCCCCTTTAGGGAGTGAGTGAGTGCCAGGAAGCCCCTTTAGGGAGTGAGTGAGTGCCAGGGAGGCCCTTTAGGGAGTGAGTGAGTGCCAGGAATCCTCTTTAGGGAGTGAGTGCCAGGGAGCCCCTTTAGGGAGTGAGTGAGTGCCAGGGAGCCCCTTTAGGGAGTGAGTGAGTGCCAGGGAGCCCCTTTAGGAAGTGAGTGAGTGCCAGGGAGGCCCCCCTCTAGCCGCCGCTCCCCCCCCCCTTACCTTGCAGCAGACCTCAGGATCAGCGGCGACCCGACCAGTAAGAGCAGCCCCGGACGCACCCGCTCGATATGCGGAAGTGATGTCACTTCCGCATATCAGTGCGGGCGCTGGGTCCTAGCGCCCGCACGATTGGTCGCCGGCTCGCCGCCTGATCCTGAGGTCTGAGAGACGCGGCGGCGGCGGCGGAGGCGGCGGCTGGAGAGAGCCGCTGAGATCCGTGGCACCCCAGAACAGATTGGGGGCACGTGCCACGCTAAAATAGGGCTAGCGACGCCCCTGCCTTGGAAGGTGAAGCTTGTCATGACACCCTGGTGTTCCTTTAAAAAATGTTTTGATACACTGGAAACCTGTGTGATGTACGTTTCATTCCTAAGACACCTCCCAGGTCCATTGTAGTGTTCAGAGATACGCTGTCTCAGAGGACGGGTGGTGCACCCCACGTACCGTAGGCCACAGGCAGTACAGGTAATAAGATAAACAATATTACTGGTATTACAGTTAATATATTGTTTCATATCAAACCTTTCATTTTTGGAGATAGAAAAGATCTCCTGCGTCTGATTGTGGACACAACAGTACCTGCAGGACTAGGCAAAAAAGAAATGTCACCTTTACAACTCCATACAGTCTGGAGTATAATAAGGTTGTTAATATTATTAAAAAATATTTGCCTGTCCTCCATTCAGACCCTAAGCTCCGCACAATCCTGAATGAAGGATGCGCCTTTTCAGCACGTCGCACCCCTACATTGGGGACTTGCCTCTCCCCGAGCTTTTTCTCCACCTCGTCCAGACCCAGACCCACCTGGTTGTCCTGCAAGGGCTCATTTAAGTGTGGTTATAGCACCTGCAGGTACTGTTGTGTCAACAATCAGACGCGGGAGATCTTTTCTATCTCCAAAAATGAAAGGTTTGATATGAAACAATATATTAACTGTAATACCAGTAATGTTGTTTATCTTATTACCTGTACTGCCTGTGGCCTATGGTACGTGGGGTGCACCACCCGTCCTCTGAGACAGCGTATCTCTGAACACTACAATGGACCTGGGAGGTGTCTTAGGAATGAAACGTACATCACACAGGTTTCCAGTGTATCAAAACATTTTTTAAAGGAACACCAGGGTGTCATGACAAGCTTCACCTTCCAAGGTATAGAAAGAGTGGCCCTTTCACCTAGAGGGGGCGATTTACATAGGCTGTTGCTAAAACGGGAGGCCTTTTGGATATGGAAGTTGGGCACACGTTTGCCTTTAGGACTGAATTCAAAAATGGATATTAGTCTAACATATGATGTGAGAGTATAACCTCCCCTATGTCATTCATGTCCATGTGGTCTGATACTTGCACCATGTCATACTAACTTTCACGAAACTGGAGAATGCAGTGTATGTTGTGCTTATATATTCTTAATGCTTAACCATGTCATCTTTGTTTTTTTAACCCATTGCATTTTATGTACTGATATGTGCTACTATTTTATATGCAATATTTATGTATGTCTCTTTAAGAATGATGGCCACGCCTCTAGTGGGCGGGCTATTGACTACTTAAACCTGTGATATGTTTGTGTCAGCTGGCTATGATTAAGGAGCCTCTTAGAGCTCCGATACGCGTCAGCCTTTACATGTTCTACTGATGTGCTAATAAAGTTGAAGAAAAGTTTTATACCCAGCCTTGGTGTAGCGGAATGCCTTTTTCCTGCATTATTGAAAAGGATGTCTATCTGCAACTTGAAACCAGGCTGTCAGTAAACAACATCCTGGACCCTCTACAATTTGGCTTTAAGAAACACCACAGCTGTGAAAGAGCCCTTATCCAAGTCTGCAACGATCTGCTCATGGCAAGGGACAGAGGGGAATGCTCCATCCTAATCCTGTTGGATCTCTCAGCGGCTTTTGATACAGTTGACCATGAAATCCTGCTTAACAGACTGCAGGAGTACTGTGGCATCAGTCCTCCAGTGGTTCAGATGATTCCTGACTGACAGAACACAGAGAGTATCCCTAGGACCTATAATGTCCAAACCTGCACCTCTACAATTTGGAGTGCCACAAGGAACAATCCTATCCCCTCTGCTGTTTGCAATCTACATGTTGCCACTCGGTACACTTATCCAACGACATGGCCTGACGTACCACTGCTACGCCGATGACACACAGCTATACCTGTCCTTCAAACCTGGTGGAACAGGCCCTACTCCAAAAATAAACTCTTGCTTAGCTGAGCTACAGGCATGGATGAATGATAACTGGTTGAAACTGAATGCTGACTAAACTGAGGTCTTTTTTGTCCAAAACCAGTGCTCGCCATCAAAACAGCTCTATCCTAAAGCAACACCAATCAGGATTGGGAATTCAGACATAAACAGCTCCAACCTTGTGCGCAGCCTTGTCGTACTAATCGATGGGGAATTGAGTTTCAGAAACCAAATTTAATCTGTAGTTAAATCTTCCTACTTTTATCTGAAGAACATTGCAAAGATTAAACATCTGATTCCCCCAGAGGATTCCCCCTGATTCCCCCCTGATTCCCCCAAAAAGGACCTGCGTCGCCTGCAATTAGTGCAGCTTGCTGCTGCCAGATTGCTAACAAACCAGCCTCGCCACTGTCACATTACACCGATCCTTCGCTCACTGCACTGGCTACCAGTAGAATGGAGAATACTCTTCAAGATTGGACTGCTGACATTCAAATCCCTGCGCAATCTGGGCCCTGGATACATGAAGGACTTGCTGAAGCTGCACCACACCTCCCACAACTTCAGATCAGCAAGTTCTATAAACTTGGTCACTCCCAGAGTGCACCTCAAAAAAATCTGGAGACAGTGCCTTCTGTCATGCTGCCCATACTCTTTGGAACTCCCTGCCACACCCAGTAAAGACAGCACCATCCCTGGAACTATTCAAATCCAGACTGAAAAGCTGTTTAGCCTGGCATTTCCGGACTTATAAAATTCTTCCTCTGTACCACGATGGTCTGAGCCATGCTTATGCGTTTTGAGTCCTACGGGAGAAAAGCGCTTTACAAATGTTATTTGTTGTTGTTGTTGTTGTAACAAATTTAATGGTTTATGCTATGGGAGAAGATTGTTGAAGTGTGAGACCTGAAGGTTTGGACCTGGTAAAATCAGAGTAGTTATGTAGTGGAATTCTCCCGGTACGATTTAAGCCACTAGGAAGGCATACATTTGCCCCAAAGCGAAATCTGACCCTAACCAGCTTTGGTCTATATTTTTGGTGAGCCTCCTACACTGAGGTGGGGTGGAGGGACATCACTGAAGCTTGTACTCATATTGAATTAGAAGTAGTTTGTGAGATTGGCTCCTTTGCTCCTTCACGTATTGGCATTGTACTGGAACCTGAACTGTGCATGGTATTATAAAGGCATTCATTGTACTCCTCTTTTTTCTTTGCAGTTGAATAATGTACACTAATGGATGTGCATCACCTTTTTTAGAAATATTTTTGAAGGACCAGAGCGGCTGGTAGACTGGTTTTAAACAATGAATATATGTATGTATAGGATTTTTCATTTGTGGTACACATTTTTACTGTACATGAATAAAGTATGTATTTATGGTACATTCTTTTTTTTTTATTGTACTATATACAGCGTCATGTAGCCTTCTCCCCAGAGCATTCTGGGAGATCACATAGGCCCATATGCAATTCACTTTTTCTCCTGAGTTTTCTCCTAGGTGGTATTTTTAAACTTGTCAATAAAATGCCTTTTAAACCATCAGAAAGCAAGAAAATACTCAAAATAATGTTGATAGTACTTTTCGCCTACTTTTTGGTACTTTTTGGTACTTTTTTAGTTGAAAAGTGCTGGAAAGTTTTTTTAAATCAAAGATGAAAAATTATCTCCCAGGAAAAAAACTCAGGTGAAAAAGTGAATTGCATATGGCCCATACTGTTCCTGCTCATTTCACAGAGGAGAAAAAGCCACAGTAACTCACCTTGCCCACTGTTAAGTTGCCAACATTTCTGATACATTTTAGAATGTAAATAAGGGTGAGGTAAGATTTTACAATGGACAGACATTGACTAACCTATTTATAAATTAATATTGTATATAAATAAAATTTAAAGTGAACCTTAACTAAACAAAAAAAATGAGTTTCACTTATCTGGGGCTTCCACCAGCCCCCCGGAGGAATGATGCTTCAGTCCCCTGCTGTGGCTACGTTTCATTTTCAGCGACTGACCAGTCGTCGAGCCACTGTGCCTGCGCAGCCCTGGCCACATGCGTCCTCACTCTCCCTCACAGGAAAATCTCTACCTGCGCATGCGCAGGATGGCAATAGCGAGAGCAAGGTTGCGCGCAGCCATGGCCATGCAGGTGCAGTGACTTGGGGACTTGCCAGTCACCAAAAACAAAACTTAGCCCCAGCGTGGCACTGGAACATTGTTCCAGGATAGCATAGGGCAGCTGCAGGGGGCTGGTAGAAGCCCCAGGTAAGTGAAACTCTTTTATTGTTTAGCTAAGGTTCACTTTAAATACAGCAAATTTCCTCTTTAAGTTTGTCTTACTCTTGCTGGGCTCAAGGAAATTTATTGTATTGGTGACCAATGCTTATTCTAACTGGTTTGTGGATCCTGTTCTTCTTAGAGAAGTTCCGCGCAAGTTCTTGAATTACATACATGAAGGGTCATCAGACAGGCCATTGTGGAAAAATAATCTCTTACTCCTAAAAGTGGGGCTGCCTGATCATTACAAGGACAGCTTGAACCTGACCTCTATCCTCATCTTCCCTCTGCTCAGCAAAGTGCAGATGATGATCCAGCAGCTGAAAGTATCCTGCTGAAAAAGAAGCAATAACTTTTTCAGTACTATCCTGCACATGGTATTCTCTAATCACCCTATAATGACACCTCATTAAATCAGGGATAAAGCGAGGGAAAATGGGTAATTTGTATGATGTTCCCTAAGGATGATTTTTCCTTTAAAGGACCACTATCTCAAAAAAAGGTAAAATGTAAAATACATGTAAACACATACAAATAAGAATTATGTTTTTTTCCAGAGTAAAAAGACCCATAAATTACTTTTCTCATTTTTGTCGCTGTCACTTACAGTAGGTAGTAGAAATCTGACAGAACAGACAGGTTTTGGACTAGTTCATCTCTTCAAGGGGGATTCTCAGCATGGCCTTTATTTTTTGTAAAGACATTCCCTGAAAAGGATTTATAAGAAGATGCTGGCCAGACTCTCTGCTCACTGCACATTTTTTGGGAGGTGGACGGAAAAACTGCAATTCACTGATTTTGAAAATGAAGAAAACCCTAAGAATCTACCTTGAGGAGATGGGCCAGTCCAAAATCTGCCAGCTCTGTCAGACTTCTACTACCTACTGTAAGTAACCGCAGCATAGGAAAAAAATAAAACATTTACGGCTGATTTTTCTCTAGAAAAAATGGAGTTCTAATTTGTATGTGTTTACATATCTTTCAAAATTTACGATAGTGTTCCGTCACTAATAATAACAAAAAATCCCTATTTTTAAAAATGTTGAAATCAGAATTTGATCACAACTTTTTTGGTTAAAGGGAACTGAGTACCAGATTTTCTTTTTAAATGAACCTCCCCATAAGTTTTGTTTGTTATGAAGTGTGCTGTTGGGGGGGGGTGAATCTTATTACTTACCTACAGAGTGCTGCTGTTCTGGGCACTTAGGGATGCACCATCTTCCCCACTGACCAGTTGCATCTGCTGACTTCTGTAATTCCAGACAGAGCTTTGCGCATGCTCCGCAATGCATGCCAGCCCAGGAGATGCAGTCTATGGATGTGAGTATGTTGTTGCATGTTTTCGCTGTTAGAGATGTTCTCATGTTCACAGACTACATCTCCCAGCATGCATTGCAGCACACGCAGTGATGCATTCACCATTTTCTAAATTCTGTGATCACAACAAAAGCAGAAATAAATAAAAAATAATATGGATATTTTAGAAAGCAGTGCTCATGCAGAAAAGATGCAATCCTTTTCATACATTTGGAGATATGAACAATTATGTTAGTTCTGAAATAAACACATTTTTTTCTGGGAAACATACCTTTAGACCCTTTATGTATTCGTTTCTATACATCAATTAGTCATATTCTATGATTACAGATTGCAGACATTGTATACAACAGCTCATTCTGCTTATAAGATATCTAAACAACAACAACATTGGCAGAATCTGTGCAAAGAAGTGCTTTCCTTTACTTACAGCTTTCCAGCTGCATACATGTCTATGGCTGTTTTTGCTCTGAAGCTGATCAAACTGTCCTCCCACAAGTGTTGGCCATTCATCACCAATAAAACATCGCCCCTAGACAAGGACATAGCTGACTACAGAAAATGTACAGTACTTTATCTTTCTTCATACAAAAGTAAAGCATTTTATCTACCAATATCAGGTTCAGCAGCAGTGCAGGGAAATCTCTTCAAACTTGGACAAAATAAGTAAGCATTGCATTATTAGTGCCGATCATAGTAAGATGATTCAAATATATTTAGGGGTCAACAAGGACTACAATAAAAAAGAGATGTTGCTTTGCAAGCAAACAAAAAGAAGAAAAGACTTATTTTATGTCCGGCTAAAACACAAATCATTGCCATTTTATCTGCTGTATGAGAATAGAACGAATATGCTACACACAAAAAAACAACACTCTGCTGCAAGTTATCATAATACATTGCATTTAGAAATACAAAATATAGCATTCCTGTCTTAAAGAAAATCCATTATGATAAAAAAAATGGTGCTCCTCATTTTGAGCCTATGCCCCAGAAAATATTCAGCACAACAACTGGGGGAATGGGTGAGGGAGGTGTTGCAAGTGTAGCATGTTAACCCTCTGACAGCCATCTTGTCAGTATAAAATGGACCTTGTTAAAGAGACACTGAAGTGAAAAAAAAATATGATCTAATGATTTGTATGTATAGTACAGCTAAGAAATAAAACATTAGGAGCAGAAACATAAGTATAATATTGTTTCCAGTACAGGAAGAGTTAAAGAGGAACTCCAGTGAAAATAATGTAATTAAAAAAGTGCTTCATTTTTACAATAATTATGTATAAATGATTTAGTCAGTGTTTGCCCATTGTAAAATCTAAATCTTGGTGACATTTTTACTGTTGGCAGGTGATGTAGTTGCTGCATGGTTTTTTGGCAGTTGGAAACAGCTGTAAACAGCTATTTCCCACAATGCAGCAAGGTTCCCAGACAGGAAACTACCAGGAGTATGTACTCAAGAGTTTCTTGTGGGAGGGTTTCACCACAATATCAGTCATACAGCGCCCCATGATTGTCTGTTTGTGAAAAGAAATAGATTTCTCATGTAAAAGGGGGTATCAGCTACTGATTGGGATAAAGTTCAATTCTTGGTTGGAGTCTCTCTTTAAGAAATTCCAGTTGTTATCTATGCAAAAGAGCCATTGAGCTCCACGACTTTCAAAGTCGCAGAGAGCTTTGTCTTCCGAAGCTTATTATCTCAAGTGTCTGGCACTGTATTGTTTTTTTACCTGCAGAGAACAGTTCAAAAGTTCACTAGCCTGCTCTGCAAAATCATTTAGAATGCTGAGAAGTGAGCAAACTGCTAATATTAGAGAATGATGCAATTTTATTAAAAAAAAAACAACAACAACTATATAACTGAAAATAAAAAGATGAGAATATTTTCTTTGCTACCAATCTTCTAGTAATTATCTGTACTAAACAACCAATTCATTATATTATAATTTTTTTTTTGCTTCAGTGTCTCTTTAAGATTATTAGATAGATTTATTAGCAGCCATTGTGCAGATTTCATCATGGCTGTCAAAGGGTTAAAACAACCTCATGGTGGTATCAGCAACTGGCAGCATGTTTTAGAAATAATGTGTTTTTCCCAGTGTTTAGCTGTGATCTGGGTGGATCTTCAGCCACCTCATCATGCCTAGGAACTGCTGCAGATGCTGCTTTTCCATCAACAATGATTTCTGCTACAACTTCTGCTTGTTTCCCAGGTAGGCCCAGATTTACATCACTGGAGCCTATAGGCACAGATATCCTGTCACCCTAGACTTCAACCACCATGAACCTACAACCCCCCACCAAACTGCACCACAAATGTGCTGGCTTAGCTGTCACTTCTCCCTGACTTCCCTTGCCCATCATAGGTAGCTACAGGTGCCCCTTAGCATTAGGTAGCCAGAAGTACCCTCAGTATTAAGTAGCTAGTGTTGCCCCCAACTGAAGGGAGATCTTGTCAGTGGAATGCCTAGAGCTGGTGGAGAAATCTCTTATTTACACTTTATTGAAGACTCTGCATGGGGAAGTATAGAGGGAAGCACAAGGGGAGGAGAATGAGCCGCCTTTTCATCATCAGGCGCTTGTAGGCATGTGCCTACAGTGCCTTGTGGTAAATCCGGCCGTGCACCGGGAGTGAACGAGCAAGCATGAACAGTCATTCTTGCTCAAATCTGTGATCTTAAGCCCTGTAACACAAGAGTGCTCTCTGCAGCATTTCCTGGTTCTCACCAATGTACAGGTAGGTGCTACTAGTATAATGAAGATCAGCATCACTGGTGTGATGAAGGCAGGGGAAATACCATCTATGTCAACACCTTGTGACAGAAAAAAGTAAAACCTAATTAAGAATAAAATAACCCTCAAACACACATGCACTTTAGTATGCATGGACATACACAAACTGTACAAAATACATATAGTATCTTCATATGTGACAACAATTTTAAAGTTGATTTATGCCCATGATTTTAGAAAAATGTGAAAGGAGCTAAACTAAGACCTTAGCATAATTTACCCATTTATGGTTAGGCCATTTTATTGTTAGGAAAGGACACAAAACTATATAAATATTTATTTTGTATTGTTCATTACCTAAGTTCAGTCTAACTTCAGTGTTTGTTTTTGTAAGTACTGATAAAGATGTCAGAGCATTTTTACTGAAAAGACTAATATTATACTTATATTAACATTATTGATAATTACTATAATAACAAAATTACATTATTGATCATGAGACATAGTACATGGATGATACTATATTTTAATTTTACATCCTCTCTGCATTCACAAAAATGTATAGTTTAGTGGGTGCATTTTCTTGCATGAGAAAAATAATAAAAATGGCTTGGCCACCAGATGAGCAATGAGGCAGCGAAAGGGTCTAAGGGTTAGAGTACTAATAGTTCAGTGTACTTAAAACATATAGTTCCAACAAAGGACCAGCACCACACGAAATATACCTATAGTTCTCTTAGTGCTTTATTAATGCAGGCATGACAGCAACAACAGACGCTGTTTCGGCCTATTCGGGCCTTTTTCAAGTTGCTCAAAGGTCATCAAGTAATACAAAGTGTCACAAGTGTATATATAATACATATAATACCCTCCCACCAAACATATGGACCAACCAGGGCGGCCACCACAGCGAGGACCTGATGGGAGACTGGAAAGTCAGCAAATCGCAGACAAGAGTTTTAAATTCAAAATGTAGTCCCCACGCCTCCCATCAGGGAAGCAGCGAGTATACCCACCTGCAGCCAGCAAAAGTAATAGCTACCAACGGCGCATCATGTCAAAGAGCCGCCGTCTCCCTCAACGGAAGCGGAACGGAAGGACGTCATAGTCATGTGCTGAGTCAGTTATCTGTTTGCTGCTTTATGTATATCAGGTTTTAATCTGTGCTGTTTTTAATCTTTTGTACTTTCAGATTGATCCGGGTGGCCTCCTTAAGAGAAGCAGAAGAGTTCCCCTTTACTTGCTGCGGTACGGTGAGTGGTGCGGCTTACACTTTGTCATTATGCGCGCACGCATTACTTTGCTTGCATGGCGCGCATTTGGCCGCATTAACACCGTTTTCCGCATGGCCAGCACTAGTGTACGCGTTGCTACGCGACCATAATGACGCATGTGATTGGCTGACGTGGGTCAGTGGTGCGGGTCATGTGACTCAGCACATGACTATGACGTCCTTCCGTTCCGCTTCCGTTGAGGGAGACGGCGGCTCTTTGACATGATGCGCCGTTGGTAGCTATTACTTTTGCTGGCTGCAGGTGGGTATACTCGCTGCTTCCCTGATGGGAGGCGTGGGGACTACATTTTGAATTTAAAACTCTTGTCTGCGATTTGCTGACTTTACAGTCTCCCATCAGGTCCTCGCTGTGGTGGCCGCCCTGGTTGGTCCATATGTTTGGTGGGAGGGTATTATATGTATTATATATACACTTGTGACACTTTGTATTACTTGATGACCTTTGAGCAACTTGAAAAAGGCCCGAATAGGCCGAAACAGCGTCTGTTGTTGCTGTCATGCCTGCATTAATAAAGCACTAAGAGAACTATAGGTATATTTCGTGTGGTGCTGGTCCTTTGTTGGAACTATTGTTGTGACCCCTTTGGTACCGGGGTGAGGACCGAGCACACTACTTCCTCTGAGCCTGTGGTGTCGCTCCTGGGTGCTTGAAGTCATACTTAAAACATATAGAAACAATCTCATGATGAATTGTGAACTATAGCTGCATTATTGATTTTAGTTCTATTTAATAATACTGGTGTTTTATCCTCCGTATGTACAGTATACGCTGTGCCTATACTGTTTGCTAAATAAGCTGCTGTAGGTATGCCTTGTTTCCCAAATAATCCCAAAGATAAACACACAGTCATCATTGCAGCTGAGCTGAGCTCCAGATATTCTATTGAGTATTGAAGTTAAGCTCCAGATATTCCTTCAGTATGTCTCAAAAGTGCACATGTTGTATTAATGGCTGCCAAGCTTAGTTATAATAGGGCTGAGCTCCAGATGCGGTAATAGGTTCTAGGTCAGTATTCGTTTTCAGGAGGTTAACATGGCCATACATCAGGCAATAATTGGAAGCCAATCAACCATCTGTTTCAATAATTGTTATTTAATCGGATGCAAATCAGTGCTGCCAAAAGCATGCCCGATTGACGTTGCGACCAATATCGGCCCGAAATTGGTCGAATGTATTGATTAGAGATGCTGCAAGATGTCGGGCTGACATGCTCGATCAGGTGTTTGATGGTAATGGCGTGCCATAAAATCGCACGACTAACATGATGGAAATGCCTGGCCACTCTTCTCCCTAGTTCTCATGTACCCCCCCACCCCTGCACCTGCATTAATACTTTACCGCTCCACCACCCACCACCTACCACTGTGTCTGAACCCCTCTTCTGGGTTCGTGCCCCCACGTGGTTGATGGCTCCAAAAAGCCAGAAGAGGAGACCAGACACAGTGGCAAAGAGGTGAAGTATTATTGCAGAGGCATGGGGGAGAACATGTACACTAGGGAGTACAGCAGCCAGGGTATGCGAGGCAGCAGATACGCTACGGCAAAGGGGTAGAGTAGGAGGATGATAAAGTTAATAGTCAGGAAGAGGAAAGAGTGTTTTGCACAAAATACCAGTGCAATAAAAATGCATGGTAAAAATAATGATTTAGCACCAATAAATAAGGATGGCAGCTCGTGTGCACTGACACATGTGTGTCTGGATTGGCGTGTTCCCAGTCATTGGCAAATGCAAACTTTTGCCTGTAGTAAGTGAACTGTGTGCAATAAAAGGACATTTTTATCTTTTTCATGTAGCATGTTTTGCACTTAGAGTGCAATTGCTTATTTGACCAATAACCATTGAGTAAGGAAAAAGATCCACAGGCTTAGTTGAGTACTAAAAACCTGTATCTTTAGTGGAAACAGTGAGACACAATACTCCCACAGGAAGAACTAAGGGACAACGCGTATAGGGCTTACAGTCTGCCTTTGATCAAATGGATACTGTATATGGAATTCTGGATAATGTGAAGAGAATACACTACTGACTGCCTGAGCTTTCATTGGAAACAGCCTGTACTGCAAACCCAATCTTGGTCTAGATAGATTCGGTAAGCATGGACTTGCCTTGGTGGTGGTCCCAGATCCTGAAGAAACCACATCAGTATTTGTCTATTTTGAGATCCATCTTTTCACTAACAGAATGTGGGGATTGCTTATTAAAACCTTTAGAAAAAAAGCTTTATTTGTGTACAGAGATGGGTTTTTATTGCTGTACTTTGCTTTGTGTGGGAGAATATTTCTCACGTCCTACCCTAACTGAAACATTGCTCCCACAGTGTGGAAGAAATAATAAATACAATTTTATTTTACCATGAGTGAGTAAGCAAAAGAACTCTGGTTACTACTTGTGTCTTTCATTTTCTTTACCTGGGTACAAAGAGAATCATCTTATAGCTATAAATCAGGATGATACCATTTATTGGCTAACTTAAAATAATAAGAGTAAACAAGCTCTCGGCTGTATAACCTTCACCAGGCTTCAATTCTTTTTTCTTCAATGAAGTTTTTATTGATAATATCGATCATGAATTAAAACAAACATTCAGTACAATACTGTTAGTGAACTGGTAACAACTTGCATTTTTATCCTAAATAGCTCACAGACATATAGCATACAGAGTGTTCTTGCTACTTTGGTTTGCATTCTCAAAACTGGGTTGGAGTATGAAGTTGGTGCAAGATGAGGCGTTTGTTGTGCTCTCTTAAGCATACCTCTTGTGTTAGCTAGGTGAGAGCTTATTTTCTAGTAGAGTAGGAGGACCGGCAAATGGTGGCCTCCTGTGTTCTTGTAGTTCTATGGGCCTTGAGGTAGGGGTTGACGTTGATCTGGGGGTGGGGTTAGGTGGGAAGGGTGGTGAGTAAGCTTGATGCTAGTTTAGTTTCAGGTTTGAGTTATACTCTGTTCACTTTTCATGACCACTCTGGGTGGAGCAGAGTATACTAAATTAGTTTGCGGGGCTAAATTCCCTGGTTTAAGGGGGAGGGGGGAAGATAGGGGGAAGGATGGGGTTTGATAGTTATTGCTGAATCTGCTTTTGGGCAGGTTACATGGGGATCTTGCCCTGGGTGTTCATTCGTGTTGCCTTTCACGATTTCTATTGATAATTAAAAGTTGAGTTCTAAGGTCATCTCTGCACCAAGTTCTACTGAGAAGAGTCTTATCTTACGTTTATTAAGGCTAATTTGGCAAGTAAATACTACATAACAGTGTAGGAATTGCCTTATTACCTATAACATATAACATCATAAGTTTAAACAGTCAAATTCAAACTCAAGTACCACCTGTAGGGGAAAGGGATATGGAGGGGGGGCCAAAGGGTAATAACATTTACTCAGTGCTGATTAATTGAGTGCTACTCTTTTGGGATCAGTATTGGATTCATTTTTTTTTTTTTCATTGGTAGCTCCAATGGGAAGGAAGGAAGCTCAAAGCTAAATTTATGGTGTGTGGCTCCTACTCGAAGGCTTTGTTCTAACCTCAGGTTGTTTTGTACTAGGTTCTTGAGGTGTTCCATCTGAATCTCCTCTGGAGATTTCCATTCGGCTAGGATTAAGTGTCTCGCAGCTAGAAGGATATGACAGATCACTGGCTGTGTAGCTTCTTCTAACTCATTTAGGCCGATGGTTAGAAGGGCTAGTTGTGGAGTTAGTGTGAAGGGAATGGGTAATATTGAGCTGATTAGTTGATGAATCTTAGACCAAAGAGTTTTAGCCCTGTTGCAGTCCCAGACCATATGTTTTAGCGAGCCCACCTCAAGTTGGCAATTCCAGCATAGGGGTGAGAGTTGCTTGGAAAAGTGAGCTAGTTTCCTAGGGGTTAGATACCACTTGGATAGTAGTTTTTGGGATTGCTCCCAGTGGGAGTTGCATTTTGAAAATTTCCTTATGAGCCTGTTGGCTATTAGTATGTCGGTTATAGTAATGTTTGTGTTCAGGTCCTGGGCCCAGCTGTTTGCGTATTTTATAAGAGGGTTGTTTCTATGGGATATAAGATTTTCATACCAGATAGATATGTTGCCGGTTGTAGGCATTCTTGTCGCTAGTCTGGTTGCTAGCAGCGTGTTGATTAGAGGAATTCGTAAGGACGTGGAGTTAATTAGGTGGAAGATTCTGTGGTAGGTGAATCTCTGGGACTCAGGGAGGTTAAATTTTGTCCTTAAGTCTGAAAATTTCAGGAGCTGGTTATCTATATATAGATCATTAATATGGGTTATTCCCTGTTGCTTCCACATATTTAGTGATAGGTGTGGGATTAGTAGGGAGAGAGTGTCTAGGGGTAGTCTCATGGAGGTTGAGTTGTGTGGGTTGTCTGGGGGATGTTTGGTAAAGTATTCCCATGCTTTTAGGGTTGCTTGAATTGTTGGGAAAGTGGATTTGGGGAGTTTTCTTCCTAGTGATAGGGAGGCTAGTAATGCTTAAAGGTCACATTTTAGTATATCCTGTTCTACTTTGGCCCAGGGTTTGTTAGCATAATTGTTCCACCAATGTTTTGCCATCTCTAGATTGGCTGCATGATAGTACATTTCTAAGTTTGGAAATCCCATCCCCCCTAGTTGGTGTGGGAGGTTCATAAATTGGCCTGCTAATCTAGGTTCCCCCCCCCCCCCATACAAACTTGGTGATTATTCTGTTGATATCTGTGAAGTAGGATTTTTTGATGGGAATTTGGATAGTGCGGAATAGGTACAGGATCTTGGGGAGAATAAACATCTTTACTGCTGTTATTTTCCCTGACCATGATAGAGTAAATTTTTCTAATGACTGACATTCGTTCTTGACTAGTGATATAAGAGGAATATAGTTGTGTTTGAACAGGTTGTTAAGATTTTGTGACAGACTGATGCCCAGGTATGGAATAGAAGACTTTGACCAGGTGAATGGGAAATGCTCTTGGATTACTTTCTCCATCTCTGGGTTCGTGTTTATACCCATAATTAAGGATTTGCGTGTGTTGATTTTGTAATAGGAGGCATCTGAAAATTGCTGTAATTCCTGTAGTACCTGAGGGATTGACTGTAGCGGTTTTGTTAGTGACAGTATCACATCGTCCGCGAACAGTCCTATTTTGTGTGTGGTACTTTTAATAGTGATTCCAGTGATCAGGCTATTGCCCCTAATTTTTTCTGCTAGAGTCTCCATTAGGAGTGCGAATATGATGGGTGATAGGGGGCACCCCTGATGGGTGCCATTTGTGATACTGAATTTTTGTGATCTAAATCCTCCAGCATTGACTAGTGCTGAGGGGGAGGTGTATAGGGCCATGATAGCCGTGAGGATTGGGCCTGTAAATCCGAATTTAGATAGGGTGGCTTTTAGGAATCCCCAGTGTACCCTATCGAAAGCCTTCTCTGCATCTAGGGCTAGAAACAGAGAAGGCTCTCCTGATAATTCCGATTATTTTAGTAGGTTGAGCATGCGTCTGGTTCCGTCGCTTGCCTGGCATCCTTGGGTAAAACCCACCTGGTCGTGGGAGAGGAGTGTGGGTGTTATGGGCATCAATCTACTAGCAATTATCTTGGCAAATAGTTTTGTGTCAGCGTTTAATAAGGAAATAGGCCTGTAGTTGGCTGGGCTTCCACCATCTTTTCCTGGTTTCGGTATAACTATTATAGAGGCTTCCAGATATTCTTTAGGAATAGGAGTACCTGAGGCGAATTTATTAAACAGTTGGGCTAAATGGGGGGCTAGTTCTGTAGCATAAGTTTTGTAGTATTCATTGTTAAAGCCATCGGGGCCTGGGGCTTTGTTAGGTTTTAGTTCTTTAATTACTTTGATAATTTCTTCTGTGGAGATGGGGTTGTTTAGAAAGTTTAGTTGCTGCTTTGATAGGATAGGCAGCTGGATGGAATCTAGGAATGTTTTGATTGTGGCCTGACTGGGCTGGGTAGTGGATTGGTCGCTTTGGATATTGTATAGTTGCTCATAAAATTCTTTAAATAGGTTTGCTATATCTTTAGGATTAGTGATTTTGAGCTTTGATACAGGGTGCGATAGGTAATCAATTCTTGATTTGACCTGTCTATGTTTGATCATTCGGGCTAGTAGTTTGCCTGCTTTGTTACTTTGCTGGTTGGTGTACCCTCCGGAGATTCGTAGGAGTCAGGTGAGTGGCTGCCTGTGTCTCCGTTCGATGTGGCTTTCCGCGCCGCTGCTGCCTGTGTGTGAGCGGGCGGGTAGCTGTCGGCACCATCTTGTCTTAGGCCTGATCTGGCTGCGGCTTTGCCCGGAAAGAAGTCCGTCAGTCTGGTTAGCTTCGGCTGGGTCTTTTTGCGCTTTTTCACGCTGTCGGTGTCCACCATCATCTCCTCCGTGTCTCTAGGTGGCAATGGGCTCTGTTCAGCCATGCTTCGGGTTGCTTTCTGGAGGCTGCTGTCGGAGCTCACTTAGTACGCGTCCGTCCTGTCTCGCTGGCGGACACGCCCCCCACCAGGCTTCAATTCTGTTTGCTCACAATATGTTGGAATAGACAGCTATATACATGCGACTAGAGATGGCCCGGGAACGGTTCGTCAGCGAACGGTTCCCGGCGAACCTCCGGGGTTTGCGATCGCAGAGAACAGCAAATTTTTCCGGAAGTTCGATTCGCCCCATAGTACATCATTAGGGTCAACTTTGACTCTCTACATCACAGTCAGCAGGCACATTGTAGCCAATCAGGCTACACTCCCTCCTGGAGGCCCTCCCCCCCTTATAAAATGCAGGCAGTGTCAGGCATTGGACTCACTCGTGTGCCTACAGTAATTAGAGAAGCGAGAGCTGCTGCAGACTCTCATAGGGAAAGATTAGTTAGGCTCTTGTAGGCTTCTTAGCTTGCTCCTTGCTGATTATTATTGATAAAAAAAAAGCACCCCTCAACAGCTCTTGTGATCTATTTTGTGTGTGTGTGTGTGTCCCACTGACACTTGTGTTGCATAGACAGCCTTAGTAATTCCTACTGTGTGTGCCACTGCCAGGCCCAGCACGTTCAGTGACTACCTGTGTGTGTGCCAGGTGCCCATTTTAATACCCATCACTGCATATACCTACCTACCTGTTGTTCACTGTGCACCCACCCACCTACGTGAGCACACGCAGTGTCATTGTGCCTGTCCGGTACCTGTCTGTGTGTGACAGGTGCACATTGTAATACCCATTGCATAAACCTAGCTGTTGTTCACTGTGCACCCACCCACCTACGTGAGCACCCACCCACCTACGTTTTTTTTTTTTTGGTGTGTGGCCCACTTGCATTATATTTATATACAGCCCTGTCAGTCAGTCGCAGCTGGCCTTTGGCCCCTTAATTCCTACTGTGCCACTGCCAGGCCCAGCACATTCAGTGACTACCTGTGTGTGTGTGACAGGGAGCTGCGCATTTGTAATCACAATCACTGCACCTGTTCACTGTTTAGTCCACCTACCTACCTACCTACGTGAGCGCACACATTGTTAATACCACCAGTCAGTGCACCTGTTCATGGTACGTGTGTGTATGTGTGTGACAGGTGCACATTTGTAATACCCAGCAGCACTGCATATACCTACCTACCTGTTGTTCAGTGCACCCACCTACCCACATGAGCAAACGCAGTGTAATATTTAATACCACCAGTTACTGTACCTGTTCACAGTACGTGTGTGACAGGTGCACATTTGTAATACCCAGCAGCACTGCATATACCTACCTGTTGTTCAGTGCACCCACCTACCTATGTGAGCGCACGCAGTGTGCTGTTTAATTCTGGTTCTGGTGTTTCTTATACTCTTGTTCAGGTTCTTGTGTTTCTTATGCTATTTAATACCACCAGTCACTGTACCTGTTCATGGTACGTGTGTGTGACAGGTGCACATTTGTAATACCCATCACTGCATATACCTACCAGTGCACCCACATACTCCGTGCATACCTGTTAACTGCACCTGTGTGACTGCACATTGTATTGGTCAAGTCAGTGCATACCTTTCACTTCATTCCCCCCCCCCTCCCCCCCATTTGGACAAAACAGGTAGAGGCAGAGGCAGAGGAAGATCCAGAGGAAGGCCACCAGGCAGGTCTGTTCGAGGCCGTGCTGATGTGATTTCATGCGGCTCTGGACCAAAGTACAGTGCTCAGAAGAAGGCACGTCCCATCAACTCTCAAGATTGTCAGGACGTGGTTCACTATTTAACACAGAACACTTCATCTTCCGCAGCCACCAGCGCTACTACTAGCACCACATCTGTTCCATTTGACACTTCGCAGGAGTTATTTGGTGAGGAATTAACTGATTCACAGCAACTACTGTTACAACAAGATGAAGGCGCTAAGCAAGTTACACCACCTCATATGTCTGAGTTAGAAAACACTGTGGACATAAGGTGTGAGGAGGAGGATGATCAAGTACCTGCTGGAGGTGTCTGAGTCAAGCGAAGCTGGGCAGGATGACTATGATGATGACGATGATACGGCTGTCACGTGGGATCCTAAGAGACAAGATGACCAAGGGGACAGTTCAGAGGGGGAGTCAGAGAGGAGTAGGAGGAGATGAGTTCCTGAAAGAAGCAGGAGAAGCTCGTTGGCAGAAACAGCTGGTGGCAGTGTCCGGCACCATGTATCGCCACCTATGGACAGCCAGCCAACATGCCCTTCAATGTCAGCTGCTGATGCCACCATAGTGCCATCACCCCAGGGGGGCTCAGCGGTTTGGACATTTTTTAGTGTGTGTGCCATGGATCAGAGCAATGCTATCTGTTCTCTCTGCTTCCAAAAAGTGAGCCGTGGAAAGGCCAACAACCACGTAGGTACAACTGCCTTATGAAGGCTCAAACTGCAATGGGAAGAGCACCAGAGGAAAAGCAGCACACAAAAGAAAAGCCACCCTCCTTCTCCTCCTCTCCTTTTCCTCCTTCAGGTGCAGCATCTTCAGCCGCTTTCTCCCTTGCACTTTCACAATCACAGCCACCCTCCTCCACTCCGCCTCTCACCTTAAGCGGTTCCTGCTCCTCTGCCCACAGTAGCAGTCAGGTGTCTTTGAGCGGAACAAGCCAATTTCTGCCAGTCACCCCCTTGCCCGGCGTCTGACAGCTGGCGTGGTGGAACTGTTAGCTCGCCAGCTGTTACCATACCAGCTGGTGGACTCTGAGGCCTCCCATAAATTTGTGGCCATTGGGACACCGCAGTGGAAGATACCAGGCCGCGATTATTTCTCTAAAAAGGCAATACCCAAACTGTACCACGAAGTTGAGAGGCAAGTAGTGTCATCTCTGGCACTCAGCGTTGGGTCAAGGGTCCATCTGACCACGGATGCCTGGTCTGCCAAGCACGGTCAGGGCAGGTACATTATTTACACAGCCCATTGGGTCAACCTGGTGACTGCTGACAAGCAGGGAGTACGTGGCTGTGCAGCAGACCTACTTGTGACACCTCCACGGCTTGCAGGCAGGCCTGCTGCCACCTCCTCTCCTCCTGCTACATCCTCTTCGCTGTTGTCCTCCTCCTCCTCCTCCTTGGCTGAGTGGCAGCACAACTCTACTGGTGCTGCAATCTCCTCTCCATCTACACAGCCCCAGCTCCCCAGGGCCTATGCTACATGCCAGGTACTATGGTGTCACGCCATCTTAGACATGTCTTGCCTCAAAGTGGAGAGTCACACTGGAGCAGCTCTCCTGGCTGCTCTAAACAAACAGGTGGATCAGTGGCTGATCCCGCACCAACAGGAGATCGGCAACGTGGTGTGTGACAACGGCAGCAATCTCATTTCGGCTTTGAATTTGGGAAAGTTGACACATGTACCCTGCATGGCACATGTGCTCAATCTCATAATTCAGAGATTTGTGTCTAAGTACCCGAGCTTACAGGATGTCCTAAAGCAGTCCAGGAAGGTCTGTGGGCATTTCAGGTGGTCTTACACGGCCATGGCATGCTTTGCCGATATTCAGCGGAGAAACAACTTGCCGGTGAGACGCTTGATTTTCGATAGCCCGACTCGCTGGTATTCAACCCTCCTGATGTTCGACCGCCTGCTACAACAGGAGAAAGCTGTCAAACCAGTATCTCTACAACTACAGTCAAAGGACAAAGTCTGGGGAGATGGGGATTTTCTGGTCGAAGTACTGAACACTGATGCGAAATTCCTGCAGGCTCATGCGGCCGTTTGAGGAGGTGACAAACCTGGTGAGTCACATTGAAGGCGCCATCAGTGACTTGATCCCATATGCCTTCTTCCTGGAGCGCGCCATGCGTAGAGTGGTGGATCAAGCTGTGGAGGAGCGTGAACAGGAACAGGAACGGGAGGAAGAGTTGTGGGATCAATTCTCAGCAGAAGCAGATGATTCCACAACAGCTGCGGCAGTACAGAGGGGGGAGGAGGAGGAGGAGGAAGAGTCGTTTGGGGAAGAGGAGTCAGATGATGAGGAAGGTGTTGTTTTGGAGGAGGAGGATAAAGCGGAAGAACAACTGCAGCACGTGTCGCAGGGGCTTGTGCTGCTCAACTTTCCCGTGGTATTGTTCGTGGCTGGGGGGAGGAGGAGAACTTAGCTGACCTCACTGAGGAAGAGCAAGAGGAGATGGAAAGTACGTCTGCATCCAACTTCGTGCAGATGGCGTCTTTCATGCTGTCCAGCCTGTTGAGGGAACTCCGTATAAAAAAAACTCAAGGGGAATGAGCTGTACTGGGTGGCCACGCTACTAGACCCTCGGTATAGGCACAAAGTGGCGGAGATGTTTCCAAATCACCAGAAGGTGGAAAGGATGCAGCACATGCAGAACAAGCTGGCAACTATGCTTTACAATGCGTTTAAGGGTGATGTCACAGCACAATGGAATAAAGGTACCACTGCCAGTAATCCTTCTCCCATGTTCACGCAGGCAAGGACAGGACGCTCCAGCGATCTCATGGTGATGTCAGACATGCGGACATTCTTTAGTCCAATGCCTCGCCTCAGCACTTCCAGATCCACCCTCCACCAACGCCTCGACCGGCAGGTAGCCGACTGCCTGGCCTTAAATGTGGATGTAGACACTGTGAGCAGCGATGAACCCTTGGACTACTGGGTGTGCAGGCTTGACCTGTGGCCAGAGCTGTCCCAATTTGCCATCCAACTTCTGTCTTGCCCTGCCTCAAGCGTCCTGTCAGAAAGGACCTTCAGCGCAGCTGGAGGCATTGTCACTGAGAAGAGAAGTCCCCTAAGTCACAAAAGTGTTCAGTACCTCACCTTTATCAAAATAAATGAGGCATGGATCTTGGAGGGCTACTACCCGCCCAAAGACTAAGTCAGTCCCCGCACACAGCATCTCTGCCTGCATACTGTGTGACTGCCTGCCCCATGACTAAGTCGGTCCCCACACAGCACCTCTGTCTGCAGGCCACTGGACTGCCTTCTCCGCCACCACCAACAGGGTCAAGGACTCCAGGCGGATTCCTGAATTTTTAAGGCCGCTGCTAGCAGCGGCCGCTAGAGTAATTTTTCTGGTGCGTGTACATGCCTGCCTAATTTTTCTGGCTGTACTGTGGCTGCAACAACAGAACAAAAGGCATGTACATGTGTCAATTCCCCTTCATTAATGTTACCTTGCCGCGGTGAAGGGGTTTGCGTATCACAATGAAGCAATGACCGCCGGCTATATGAGTGTCTCGGGGGGTGGCACACCAAATATAATAAGGTCGTTGCTGCATTGTGGACAGACCAAATTCGATCAACTGGACAATCACTGTTGTTCTGTCTTCTACCTCAGCCTGGCGACCATATGGGCTTGAAAACCGCTATCGCCTGCACTCTCACCATGGTGCGCACCAGTCCAGCACGGCCGTCACAACACAAACAGATGTTTACAGTGCGTTACACAGTGACTTTGGTGTGTCAGTGTGAAGCAGTACTCTAATTACACTCCCTGATTGATGTATACACATGCAAGATGTTTTAAAGCACTTTAGGCCTCCAATTTAGCATGCAATGTGATTTCTGCCTTAAAACGCTGCTTTGCGTCAAATCCAGATTTTCCCCTGGGACTTTTGGCGTGTATCCCACTCCCCCATGCAAAAACTCAGATGTTAGACCCCTTGAAACATCTTTTCCATCACTTTTGTGGCCAGCATAAATGTTTCTAGTTTTCAAAGTTCGCCTCCCCATTGAAGTCTAGTGCGATTCGCAAAAGTTTGCAAGTTCGCAAACATTTGCGGTGGTTTGCGAACCCGGTTCGCGAACCTAAAATCGGAGGTTCGGGCCATCTCTACCTGCAACATTAAATGGGGATACATAGATTTTTTGCAAGCATAAATACATGTCATTAAGATGCCTTAAGTGAAACAGAACATCTAAATCGGGTGAGAGGTTGTTAGCTAAGACAAGACTACTTTTTTAAACAATACTCACAAAATTGGGAATCAGACTGTCACAAAGGCATCGTAAATTCCGAGGCCAGGGCATACCTGTGAAGCCTATTGCAGGACTAATGAAATTCATTCTCAACCACAATTATTTCACTTTTGAACGGGACCTCTATTTACAGCAGATGAGAGTTGCAATGGTTTCACGATTTGCGCCACAAATCTCTTCATGGCCAAAATTGAAGAGGAATACATCAAGGCATGTCAAGTAAAACCCATGGCCTACTTCCGTTTTATTGATGATATTTTAATCATCTGGTCTGCAAGTGAGGAGGATCTTCTCCAGTTCCACAGGAACTTCAATGCCTTCCATCCTACAATCAAATTGAAATTTACCAACTCTCATACTGAGATTAACTTTCTGGACACCACCATATACATCTGGGAAAACAACCTACAAATGTCTATGTATTGCAAACCAACAGACCGTCGCACATATCTCAGGTATGACAGTTTCCACCTCAAGCACATTAAAAACTCAATAATTTACTGCCAAGCTATAAGGTGCAACCGGATTTGTACTGACAGGATCGACAGAGACAAGCACCTGGATCGCCTTAAGAACATTTTCATTAAACAAGGTTACAGTCCTCTTATGACTGAGGCCCAAATCATGAAAGACAAAATCATTCTCAGGACTGAACTCCTGAAATATAAGCAAAACCAGAAAGAGGACCATGTTCCAATGGTTGTCACCTACAACCCACACCTGGAAATCTTAAGGAGGATTGCAAAGGAACTTCATCCCATTTTACACAAGGATTACAGACTGAGAAAGATATTCCCTAAACCTACCCTCCTGGTATATCAGCAACCACCCAATTTAAAACAGATGATTTACTGCCAAGCTATAAGGTGCAACCGGATTTGTACTGACAGGATCGACAGAGACAAGCACCTGGATCGCCTTAAGAACATTTTCATTAAACAAGGTTACAGTCCTCTTATGACTGAGGCCCAAATCATGAAAGACAAAATCATTCTCAGGACTGAACTCCTGAAATATAAGCAAAACCAGAAAGAGGACCATGTTCCAATGGTTGTCACCTACAACCCACACCTGGAAATCTTAAGGAGGATTGCAAAGGAACTGCATCCCATTTTACACAAGGATTACAGACTGAGAAAGATATTCCCTAATCCTACCCTCCTGGTATATCAGCAACCACCCAATTTAAAACAGATGATTGTCAGGAGTTCTTTGAATAGGTCACAACAGAACGGAACACCATCCTGCCAACAAAAAAGGTGTGGGACCTGCAGACACATTTACTCCACTGACAGGTTAATGATGCCAGGTTCACAACAGGAGTACAGAGTACAAGGTGCATTTTCCCGTGAATCCACTGATCTGGTATATCTGATATTTGATCACGTGAGCTAATTGCCCCAAAGGCGTGTACTGGACAAACTCTGCGCAAACGTATGAACGGACACAGGCACACTATTAACAATACCGAATCTGAACTCTCAGTTGCTACACACTTTCGTTCCAGCTTGAATAATCTTTGTGTCACTGCCCTGAAGGGTGGCTTCAAATTGCCAAAAGACAGATTAATAGCAGAGATGAAATTTATAAATTGGTTCAAAGCTGTGGACAAAGGCTTGAATAAGGACAAAACTGTTTATATTGATATGAGGGTGATGATATTTAATGCCATAACTCTTTCTCATCCTATATTGCATCCACTCTGCTTGTAGCTAAACTTGTGAACTCAGAATTTACAATGCCTCTGTGACAGTCTGAGTCCCATTTCTGTCAATATTGTGTAAACAATATTCCTGGCTGATCCCTTGCAGGTTTTTTCATTCAGATTTCTTGCAGATCCATTGCAGATTCCTGGCAGATTACTTTTGACAGATTCCTGGCAGATCCCTTGCTTGTTCCTTCTTGCAGATCCCTTCTGGTTATTTTTTTTTTTTGAAGATTCCTTGCAAATTCCTTACTGAGCGGAGCAATGGCATCTTCTGCAGCACGTAAAAGAAAAATGACAGTGTTTGCGGTGGCACAGTGGATTATGAATGACAGCAGCTCAGAATCAGATGTGCAGGATTCTGGTGATGACAGTGACTATACTGTCACTGATGATGAGGAGTATTGCTACAGTGATGACACTGATATTGACGAGGCTGATGAAGGTGGGCAAGCTGATGAAAGTGGGGAGGGTGATGGTGATCACAGAAAATGAGCAAGCCTCTCTCCTACCAGTGACTGCTTGCTGCATAATTTCCCCTTTACTGTGTGTAATGCAGGGGTACAGCTGCCTGCAGCTAATGTTCTAGAAACTGTCAGTGTTTTTTTTTTTAGCTTTTTTTTAAACTGGCCATTTTAGAAGAAATTATTAATGAAACAAATGATTATGCCAAAAGGAAGTTAGAAAATAACCCTCCTTCACCCAGATCCATCTGGAGCAGCTGGACAGATGTTACTATACAGGAAATAAAGGCATACTTTGGAGTAATTCTTAGGATGGCACTGCAAGAAAGTGGATCTATCCAGGATTTTTTCTCAACTCGGTGGATCAATTACACCCCCTTTTTGGAGATATTTTTTCTCGTTAGCGATTTAGTCAGATCCATTGGATGCTACATGTTTCTCCACCCATCAGTGGTCCTGGAAGCCTTCAATCTAGGGGTTGGAAGGTCAGGAACTTAACAGAACATATGAAAGAAAGTTGCAGAAGTCTGTTTATACCCTATAGGAATGTAGTGATTGACAAAAGCACAATTAGTTTCAAAGGAAGATCAAAGTACAAGATGTACAATCCTCAGAAACCAAGCAAGTGGGGCCTACGAGTGTTTTCTATGGCTGATTGTGAGACTGGATACCTCTTTGCGTTTGAAACGTATTATGGATCTGCAACTACGGAAAGCTTGCCAAGGCCAGACTTGCCATTTTCAGCTCGCATTGTCCTTCACCTTTCTACAAATCTGAAACAAGCCACTCCTGGACATGGATACCATTTATTTACAGATCGATTTTATACTAGTCACATATTGGCTCAAGAGTTACTAAAAGAAAAAATTCACATAACTGGAACGGTCATGCCCAATCGTAAAGGTCTACAAGTGAAATAAAAAAAACTGAAACTGAAGAGTTGTGAAGTTCATGCTTGGAAACTTGACAGTGAAGAGATGGTATTGGCATGGAAGCATAAGCGTATTATACACATGCTTAGCACTTTCTACCCTGCTACAACAACAACACAGCAGAGAAGAATGAAAGGTAGAGTGACTGAAAATGTTGAGAAGCCCACAGCAATTGTAGAATATACTAAACACATGGGAGCGGTTGACCGATTTGATCATTATACCAGTAGTTACTCTTTCAACAGGAAGTCAGTGAAGTGGTGGAGGAAGACCTTTTTTTGGTTGTTGGAGCTGGCAGTAATGAATAGCTTCATAATTTGCAACCAGTTGCATCCACATAAACAAAAGGATCATATTAGCTACCGCAAGAACCTGATTCTTGAGTTCGTTCGTGAACAACGAGCCTCTAGGCCTTAGCGGAGATATGGCCGCCCTTCTTCATTGGACGTGGAGAAGCGTCTAAATGGCATCCAGCATTTTATTGCTAATAATCCCGATTGAAACACGAAAGATTGCACAGTGTGCAGTGACAGAAAGACACCAGGTGGCAGGTGAAAAACCACCTATTATTGCGAAACTTGCTTACACAGGCCAGGATTACACCCAGGAAATTGTTTTAAAGTGTACCACACTTTGGCCAACTTCTCTGCTACCAACCAATAGAAGACACCAAACTGTCCGAATAAGGTATGAAATTAAACGTTATAATGTGTTCTTTAAAATAAGATATACCATGTTACTGTGTTACGTTCCATGTAAGAATGGGAGAGAGAGAGTAAGAGAGTGCATTTCTGTAAAAAAAAAAAAAAACTCTGAGTAGAAACAACTCCCTTTAGTAAAAAACTCAGAGTGGAAAGGGTTAAGGCATCTTAATGATGTGTATTTATGCTTGCAAAAAAATCTATGTATCCCCTGTTGATGTTGCATGTATATAGCTGTCTATTCCAACATATTGTGAGCAAACAGGATTGAAGCCTGATGAAGGTTATACAGCCAAAAGCTTGCTTACTCTTATTATTTTAAATTAGCCAATAAATGGTATCATCCTGATTCATAGCTATAATATGATTCTCTTTGTACCCAGGTAAAGAAAATGAAAGACAAAAGTAGTAACCAGAGTTCTTTTGCTTCCTCACTCTTGGTAGAATAAAATTTTATTTTTTATTTCTTCCACACCATGCTTGCAAAAAAAAATCTATGTATGCCCTTTTGATGTTATATGTACTGTATATAGCTGTCTATTCCAACATCTTGTGAGCAAACAGAATTGAAGCCTGGCGAAGGTTGCACAGCCAAAAGCTTGCTTACTCTTATTCTTTTACGTTAGCCAATAAATGGTATCATCTTGATTCAAAACGTCTTGCTTTTACTGATGGCTAACATGGTACAGTACCCTTCTGCTAATATTATAGCTATGAAGATCAATTAATGTGTTAGGAAAAGAAAAAGTGAGAAAACATTTCTCAGTAGGAATGCAGGCAACAGACACCAGAAGAAAGCAAAAGTGGTCCCAACAATGGTTCCATTGTTAAAACCTACAAGGATATTTTATCTTGGAGATGGTCTTCAATATCAAATACAATTTCTTAACAGATACTTATATATTCTTGCTTCGTATACTTCCATAGACCGATACTTTACTGCTGTGATCATCATATCTAAGTGTATCAAAGTAATATCAGCCCCTAATCTACAGTATGTATTTCCCCCTCTCCACCCATTAGGCTCACCACACCTTCAACTAATTCAAGCAGGCCTTATAGACCCACATGTTTACCATTACCATAGCCTACCCGCCATTTTCATAGCTCCAATCCCCCCCATTGAACTCCCCCACCACACTCCTCCACATATAATAATGTAAGTCTATTTGGCAGGGCCCTTCTCCCCATGTGCTCCTCTCCACCAGTATATGGACTCAGTGACTCATCTTCTGTATGTGTATATATATATATATATATATATATATATACCGTATATATATATGCATGTATATAGATAGATAGATAGATAGAAAGATAGATAGATAGATATGTAGAGTGGTGGTAGAACATACAAACTCCTTGCAGATATTGACCTGGCTGGGATTTGAATCGGGGACCTAGCATTGCAAGGCAAGAGCGCTAACCACTACGTCACCGTGCTACCCTTAGAACTAATAATTGGAATTCAAATTGGCTTGGTAAGCTCAATGACCCCTGACCTACATACACAGTGAATCCAATTATGAGAAAAGAGTATTTAAGGGAATCAATTGTAAGTTTCCCTACTCTTTTAATTTTCTCTGAAGAGTAGCAACATGGGGGGGGGGGGGTCTCAAAACAATTCTCAAATGATCTGAAGACAAAGATTGTTCACCAACATGGTTTAGGGGAAGGATGCAAAAAGCTGTCTCAGAGATTTCAGCTATCTGATTCCACAGTTAGGAAGGAACATATTGAGTAAAATGGAAGACCACAGGCTCAGTTCAAGTTAATGCTCGAAGTGGCAGACCAAAAAAAATCTTGGATATACAGAAGCGACGAATGGTGAGAGCAGTCAGAGTCAACCCACAGACCAGCACTAAAGACCTACAACATCATCTTGCTGCAGATGGAGTCACTGTGCATCGTTCAACCATTCGGCGCACTTTACACAAGGAGATGCTGTATGCGAGAGTGATGCAGAGGAAGCCTTTTCTCCGCCTACAGCACAAACATAGCCGCTTGAGGTATGCTAAAGCCCATTCGGACAAGCAGTTTCATTTTGGAATAAGATGCTGTGGACTGATGAAACTAAAATTGAGTTATTTGGGCATAACAAGTTATGCATGGAGGAAAAAGAACACAGCATTCCAAGAAAAACACCTGCTACCTATAGTAAATTATGGTGGTGGTTCCATCATGCTGTGGGGCTGTGTGGCCAGTGCAGGGAGTGGGAATATTGTCAAAGTTGAGGGACGCATGGATTCCACTCAGTATTAGCAGATTCTGGAGACCAATGTCCAGGAATCAGTGACAATGCTGAAGCTGCGTCGGGGCTGGATCTTTCAACAAACAACGACCCTAAACAATGCTCAAAATCCACTAAGGCATTCATGCAGAGGAACAAGTACAATGTTCTGGAATGGCCATCTCAGTTCCCAGACCTGAATATAATTTAAAATCTGTGGTGTAAGTTAAAGAGGGCTGTCCATCCTCGGAAGCCATCAAACCTGAATGAACTAGAGATGTTTTGTATAGAGAAATGGTCCAACATACCTTCAATCAAAATCCAGGCTCTCATTGGAACCTACAGGAAGCGTTTAGAGGCTGTAATTTCTGCAAAAGGAGTATCTACCAAATATTGATTTCATTTATTTTTTGTGGTGCCCAAATTTATGCACCTGCCTAATTTTATTTAAACAATTATTGCACACTTTCTGTAAATGCAATAAACTTCATTTCACTTCTTAAATATCACTGTGAGTGTCTCCTAAATGATATATTTAACTGACATTTTTATTGTACCAACCAACGATTTATACAGGAAAATGACGATGATTAACAAGGTTGTCTAAACTTTTGCATCCCACTATATATATATATATATATATATATATATATATATATATATATATACTGTATATATTTCAATCTGCGCACAATTGTTTATTCTCACATCACTATTTTGTGTACCATTGTCCCCGTATTATATGTATTGTCTTCACTATCTATGTTGAGCACTAAGTAATATGTTAGAGCTATATAAATAAAGTTTAATAATATGTTGTCTAATCAATATGTTCTGTACATGCCTCAGAAAATAATATATGTAAAAATCAATAGCTTTATATGGAAATACAATAATAGTTGTGTAGCGGTGCTTTTAATATTCAGGTCAAATGTTCCATCAGTTCAAACAATAGAAATTCATCATTAGGCATGCAATTAACTATAGGTAGAATTTACTCCACAAAGGTAAGTAAATCTTCCTTGAAATTTTGTGTAAATATTCCGTTTAACACTGTATATCGGCCCATCCAGCAATATAAAAATTTATAAGAGTTTCCAATGTTATCTGAGAGTCTGGCATGTTGCAGCAACACTATGGAATGAAACATAATACTGTCTGATGTAAGCAGCTAATCTCTGGAATGTGAAACCTTCCCACAAACTTATATAATTGTAGTTTACCGTGAATATGCCCACTGTCACATTAAATTACAGTATGTCCATCAGTTTCATGATAAACATCACAATTCTCCAGGTAGGAAGTGTCATTGTTTTATTTAAAAAAAACTTGGATACTGAACTCCAGCAGTACCTTTCAGTCAAATGGTTCCTTTAATATAAGTGGATATATCACAGATAAACCATAAGGTAAAAAAAATCAATAGATGAAAAATAAAACATCAGTCTGTATTATCTGCCATATGTTAAGTAGAGATGGCGCGAACGGTTCCTGGCGAACTTCAGGGGTTCGCAATCGTGGAGAACCGCAAACTTTACCGGAAGTTCGATTCGCCCCCATAGTGCATCATGAGGGTCAACTTTGACCCTCTACATCACAGTCAGCAGGCACATTGTAGCCAATCAGGCTACACTCCCTCCTGGAGGCCCTCCCCCCTTATAAAAGGCAGGCAGCATCAGGCTTTTCACTCACTTGTGTGTCTGCAGTAATTAGAGAAGAGAAAGCTGCTGCAGTCTCTCATAGGGAAAGATTAGTTAGGCTCTTGTAGGCTTCTTAGCTTGCTCCTTGCTGATTCTTATTGCTAAAAAGCACCCCTCAACAGCTCTTTTGAGAGCTAATCTTGTTCTTGTGATCTATTTTTTGTGTGTGTGTGTGTGTCCCACTGACACTTGTGTTGCATAGACAGCCTTGGTAATTCCTACTGTGTGTGCCACTGCCAGGCCCAGCACATTCAGTGACTACCTGTGTGTGTTCCAGGTGCACACTGTAATACCCATCACTGCATATACCTACCTACCTGTTGTTCACAGTGCACCCACCTACCTACGTGAGCTGAGCGCAAACAGTGTCACTGTGCCTGTCTGGTACCTGTCTGTGTGTGACAGGTGCACATTGTAATACCCACTGTATATACCTACCTGTTGTTCACTGTGCACCCACCCACCTATGTGAGCGCACACAGTGTCACTGTGCCTGTCTGGTAACTGTCTGTGTGTGACAGGTGCACATTGTAATACCCATTGCATATACCTACCTGTTGTTCACTGTGCACCCACCCACCTACTTGAGCGCATGCAGTGTCACTGTGCCTGTCCAGTACCTGTCTGTGTGTGACAGGTGCACATTGCAATACCCACTGCATATACCTTCCTGTTGTTCACTGTGCACCCACCTACCTACGTGAGCACAAGCAGTGTCACTGTGCCTGTCCGGTACTTGTCTGTGTGTGACAGGTGCACATTGTAATACCCATTGTATATACCTACCTGTTGTTTACTGTGCACCCACCCACCTACGTAAGCGCACGCAGTGTCACTGTGCCTGTCCGGTACCTGTCTGTGTGTGACAGGTGCACATTGTAATATCCACTGCATATACCTACCTGTTGTTCACAGTGCACCCACCCACCTACGTGAGCGCACTCAGTGTGATATACCACTCCGTGCATACCTTTTAACTTACTGCACCTGTGTGACTGCACATTGTATTAGTCAAGTCAGTGCATACCTTTCACTTCATCCCCCCCGGAATGGAGAAAACGGACAAAACAGGTAGAGGCAGAAGTAGAGGCAGACCCAGAGGAAGGCCAGCCGGCAGGTCTGTGCGAGGTCGTGTTGATGTGATTTCGTGCAGCCTGGCCCAAAGTACATTGCTCAGAAGAAGGCACGTCCCATCAACTCCCAAGATTGTCAGGACGTGTTTGACTATTTAACACAGAACACCTCATCTTCCGCAGCCACCAGCACTACTACAAGCACCACAGCCGCTGCATTTGACACTTCACAGGAGTTAATTGGTGGGGAATTAACTGATTCACAGCCATTATTGTTACAACCAGATGAAGGTGCTAAGCAAGTTATACCACCTCATATGTCTGAGTTAGGCAGCGACACTATGGACGTGTGAGGATGAGGATGATGAAGTACCTGCTGTTGGTGCAGTTTTGGAGGTGTCTGAGGCAAGTGAAGCTGGGCAGGATGATTATGATGATGACGATGATATGGATACCACGTGGGATCCTAAGAGACAAGATGACCAAGGTGACAGTTCAGAGGGGGAGCCAGAGAGGAGTAGGAGGAGACAAGTTGCTGAAAGAAGCAAGGGGAGCTCATCGTCAGAAACAGCTGGTGACCCTTCAACGTCCGCTCACCCCAGGGGGGCTCAGCGGTTTGGCCATTTTTTTAGTGTGTCGTCCGTAGATCAGAGCAATGCCATCTGTTCTCTCTGCCTCCAAAAATTGAGCCGTGGAAAGGCCAACATCCACGTAGGGACAACTGCCTTACGAAGGCACCAGCAGAAAAGGCACAAACTGCAATGGGAAGAGCACCTGAGCAAAAGCAGCACACAAAAGCAAAGCCACCCTCCTCCTCCTCTTCCTTCTTCAGGTGCAGCATCTTCAGCCGCTTTCTCCCTTGCACCTTCACAGCCACCCTCCTCCACTCTGCCTCTACCCTTGAGTGGTTCCTGCTCCTTTGCCCACAGCAGCCAGGTGTCCGTGAAGGATATCTTTGAGCGGAAGAAGCCAATTTCTGCCAGCCACCCCTTGCCCGGCGCTTGACAGCTGGCTTGGCGAAACTGTTAGCTGAAATCTGCAACCACACGCTTAATCTCATCCTGCATTGCCTGTGTATGTCTAATAATTTCCATCTTTGAATCTGAACTGCACTGAAATCTGCAACCACACGCTTAATCTCATCCTGCATTGCCTGTGTATGTCTAATAATTTCCATCTTTTGTATTTGATCACTTTTGCTTTCTTGAGCTTCCTATGTAATAGTGTTAGCACCTGAGTAACATTACAGACATTATTGTAATTGCTATTGAATTCTGGCTTTGTTTGATCACACTTTACTTCCTGGTGGCTGGCCTGCAATTTCCATCAAAGCCTGTATCACATACAGATCTGTTTGAACTTGCAGGAGACAAGCCCACCTCTATTAATTAGCATATTGTCTGCCAGCTGACCAGGCCTTCCTGATTAGCTCTGTGTATCTAAGGAGAGCTCATTCTTTTGTCAGTTCGCCGACAAAAAGGTTCGCTTTCTAAGGGCAGCTTTCAAAGGGCGAAAAAAACGAATTTACCCGAATTCACCAGTAATTCAGCAGAAATAAGCACCACATCAAGGCAACATTATCTTTGTTGTGATTTACTTGTATTGCTGAACACTATTGCTGTCTAACTAGATCATCTCTGCCTTTGAATCTGAACTGCACAGCCCACAAACCACTCCACCAAATAAAAACAAACATGAACAATTGCAGGACTTCACCAGGGCTGCCCCTACTCTCTGGAACTCACTCCCTCCAGCCACCAGACTCGCCCCCACCTTTAATACCTTCACACAAGCTCTCAAGACTCACCCTTTCATGCTCGCATACCCCCCTACACCAGCACCATAATATGTTCTGCTAGACACCCTCTCAACAGATGCACCTATTGTCTCCACCCCCACCCTTTAGATTGTAAGCCTCTGGCAGGGCCCTCTCCCTTAGTGTTTCCAGCTTGATTATGCAATCTTACTGACAATCACCCCTTTTGTGGACTAGAACAATCTCTATTTTGACCTATGACACTGTATTATCAAATCATTTGCATGATCTTGTTTTGTTGTGAGTTTCCTGTATGTCCTACCTTGTATGTTAACCCTTTTATCTATTGTGCAGCGCTGCGTAATATGTTGGCGCTATATAAATACAATAAATAATAATAATAATAATCAGCTGTTACCATACCAGCTGGTGGACTCTGAGGCCTTCCGTAAATTTTTGGCCATTGGGTCATCGCAGTGGAAGATACCAGGCCGCAATTATTTCTCTAAAAGGCTATACCCAAACTGTACCATGAAGTTGAGAGGCAAGTGGTGTCATCTCTGGCACACAGCGTTGGGTCAAGGGTCCACCTGACCACGGATGCCTGGTCTGCCAAGCATGGTCAGGGCAGGTACATTACTTACACAGCCCATTGGGTCAACCTGGTGACCGATGGCAAGCAGGGAGTACGTGGCTGTGCAACGGACCAACTTGTGACACTTCCACGGCTTGCAGGCAGGCCTTCTGCCACCTCCTCTCCTTCTCCTCCTACTCCTCCTGCTAAATCCTCTTCATTATCGTCCTCCTCCTTGGCTGAGTGGCAGTTCAACTCTACTGGTGCTACGATCTCCTCTCCAGCTACACAGCCCCATCTCCCCAGGGCCTATGCTGCATGCCAGGTACTATGGTGTCACGCCATCTTAGACATGTCTTGCCTCAAAGCGGAGAGTCACACTAGACCTGCTCTTCTGGCTGCCCTTAACAAACAGGTGGATCAGTGGCTAACCCCACACCAGCTGGAGATCGGCAACGTGGTGTGTGACAACGGCAGCAATCTCATTTCTGCATTGAATTTGGGAAAGCTGATACATGTACCCTGCATGGCACATGTGCTGAATCTGGTCATTCAAAGATTTGTGTCAAAGTACCCAGGCTTAGAGGACGTCCTGAAGCAGGCCAGGAAGTTGTGTGGGCATTTCAGGCGGTCTTACACGGCCATGGCATGCTTTGCGGACATTCAGTGGAGAAACAACTTGCCAGTGAAACACTTGATATGTGATAGCCCAATTCGCTATAATTTGACCCTGGTCATGTTCTCTCGCCTGCTAGAACAGGAGAAAGCCGTCACCCAGTACCTGTACAATTACAGTAAAAGGACACAATCTGGGGAGATGGGGATGTTCTGGCCCAACAACTGGACACTGATGCGAAATGCATGCAGGCTCATGCGGCCATTTGAGGAGGTGACACACCTGGTGAGTCGCAGTGAAGGCACCATCAGCGACTTGATCCCATATGCTTACTTCCTGGAGTGTGCCATGCGTAGAGTGGTGGATCAAGCTGTGGAGGAGCGTAAACAGGAACAGTTACGGGAGGAACAGATGGGGGAGCAATTGTCATCAGAACCAGATGTTTCCTCAACACCTGTGGCAGCACAGAGGGGGGAGGAGAAGGAAGAATCGTGTGGGGTAGAGGAGTCAGACTCAGATGATGAGGAAGGTGTTTCTTTGGAGGAGGAGGAGGCGGCAACAGAAGAACAACTGCAGCAGGTGTCACAGGGGGCTTGTGCTGCTCAACGTTCCCGTGGTATTGTTCATGGCTGGGGGGAGGAGGAGGACTTACCTGACGTCACTGAGGAAGAGCAAGAGGAGATGGATAGTACATCTAGATCCAACTTTGTGCAGATGGTGTCTTTCATGCTGTCCAGCCTGTTGAGGGACCATCGTATAAAAAAAACTCAAGGGGAATGAGCTGTACTGGGTGGCCATGCTACTTGACCCTCGGTATAGGCACAAAGTTGTGGACATGTTACCAACTCACCAGAAGGCAGAAAGGATGCAGCACATGCAGAACAAGTTGGCAACTATGCTTTACAATGCGTTTAAGGGTGATGTCACAGCACAACGGAATAAAGGTACCACTGCCAGTAATCCTCCTCCCATGTTCACGCAGGCAAGGACAGGACGCTCCAGCGATCTCATAGTGATGTCAGACATGCGGACATTCTTTAGTCCAAAGCCTCACCTTAGCCCTTCGGGACAGTGCTGGGCGTAATGGAAAAAGCTACGCTTACAGATCATTACGCGTAATTTTACGCTATTACGCATTACGGAATTACGCTTACGGCATAGACATTCAATTTCGGTACATGTCTGTAATTACGCATAGCCCTTACGCAATTACGCGTAAGAATACCGTAATTCAGGTTGTTACGTTATAGGCTTACGCGTAAAATCCTACTATCAATTAATGCGTAAGGTCATGCTGCCAAGCGGAAAAGTTGACGCATGGATCAATGTTAGGTAGCCGCCGAATTTAAGGGTTAATAGCAAAGCCCCCTTAATTGCTAAGAGCCTCAAATTTGGAGAATATATTAAGGAGATCAGAAGGAATAAGAGGAAAAATTTTTTTTCAAAAAGACCTTATAGTTTTTGAGAAAATCGATGTTAAAGTTTCAAAGGAAAAATATATACATTTAAAAACCCGCCGACTTTAACGGTTAATAGCAAAGCCTGCTTAAAATTTAGGAACACCAAATTCACAGGGTATATTAAGGGGATCAGTGGGAATAAGAGGAAAAAACATTTTCAAAAAGACCTTATAGTTTTTGAGAAAATCGATTTTTAAGTTTCAAGGGCAAAAATGTCTTTTAAATGCGGAAAATGTCAGTTTTTTTTGCACAGGTAACAATAGTGTTTTATTTTCATAGATTCCCCCAAGTGGGAAGAGTTTTACTTACTTCGTTCTGAGTGTGGGAAATATTAAAAAAAACGACGTGGGGTCCCCCCTCCCAGACCTCTTTAACCCCTTGTCCCCCATGCAGACTGGGATAGCCAGAATGCGGAGCACCGGCCGCGTGGGGCTCCGCACCCTGACTATACCAGCCCGCATGGTCCATGGATTGGGGGTCTCGGAAGGGGAGGGGAAGCCAAGCTTTCCCCTCCCACTCCGATCCCTTGTGCAATCCAAGGACAAGGGGCTCTTCTCCACCTCCGATGGGCGGTGAAGGTGGAGGCCGCGATTTCCTGGGGGGGGGGTTCATGGTGGCATCTGGGAGTCCCCTTTAAAAAGGGGTCCCCCAGATGCCCACCCCCCCTCCCAGGAGAAATGAGTATAGAGGTACTTGTACCCCTTACCCATTTCCTTTAAGAGTTAAAAGTAAATAAACACACAAACACATAGAAAAGGTATTTTAATTGAACAAAAAACATAACCACGAAAAAAGTCCTTTAATATTCTTAATTAACCATTAATACTTACCTGTCCCTTTAAAAGCCAGTTCCCACGCAATATCCTCAGAAATATACTAATCAGTTACAATGTAACAAAGTTGTTACAATGTAACAACTTTGTTACTTTGTAACACCACCACACCCGACGTCACTCGCCGCTCACCCGCCGGCCGCCGCATACACTCTAAGTCCCCGCCGGCTCCCGCCGTCCACTCCGCCCACACCTGTCACCCATATACATGCTGGCACCCATGGGTGCCAGCATGTATATAGGTGACATGTGGGAGAGGCGGGGAGGGCAGCGGAGCCGGCGGGGACTTAGCGTCCTGAACCCGACAGAGCTCTGAGCTATATAGCTCAGAGCTCTCTAAAGCATCTTTGTATTTGGGCTCCAAGGAGCCCCATTGGTCCTTAGCAGACCAATGGGGTTCCTTCAAATCAGGACTCCCAGATGCCACCATGAACCCCCCCCCCCCCCAGGAAATCGCGGCCTCCACCTCCACCGCCCATCGGAGGTGGAGAAGAGCCCCTTGTCCTTGGATTGGACAAGGGCTCGGAGGGGGAGGGGAAAGCTTGGCTGCCCCTCCCCTTCCGAGACCCCCCAATCCATGGACCATGTGGGCTGGTATAGTCAGGGTGCGGAGCCCCACGCGGCCGGTGCTCCGCATTCTGGCTATCCCAGTCTGCATGGGGGACAAGGGGTTAAAGAGGTCTGGGAGGGGGGACCCCACGTCGTTTTTTTTTAAATATTTCCCACACTCAGAACGAAGTAAGTAAAACTCTTCCCACTTGGGGGAATCTATGAAAATAAAACACTATTGTTACCTGTGCAAAAAAAACCTGACATTTTCCGCATTTAAAGAGACTCTGTAACATTAAAAAGATCCCCTGGGGGGTACTCACCTCGGGTGGGGGAAGCCTCCGGATCCTAATGAGGCTTCCCACGCCGTCCTCTGTCCCACGGGGGTCTCGCCGCAGCCCTCCGAACAGCCGGCGACTGTGCCGACTGTCAGTTCAATATTTACCTTTGCTGGCTCCAGCGGGGGCGCTGTGGCGACTTTCTGCACGGAAATAGACAGAAATACCCGATCTCCGTCGGGTCCGCTCTACTGCGCAGGCGCCAGAAACTTGCGCCTGCGCAGTAGAGCAGACCCGACGGTGATCGGGTATTTCCGCCTACTTCGGCGCCGAGAGGCATCAGAGCGCCTGCGCAGGAGCCAGGAAGGTAAATATTGCGTCACGGCTGTACGGAGGGCTACAGCGAGACCCCCGAGGGACGCAGGACGGCGTGGGAAGCCTCATTAGGATCCTGAGGCTTCCCCCACCCGAGGTGAGTACCCCCCAGGGGCCGTTTTGTCGGTACAGTTCCTCTTTAAAAGACATTTTTGCCCTTGAAACTTAAAAATCGATTTTCTCAAAAACTATAAGGTCTTTTTGAAAAAAAATTTTTTCCTCTTATTCCCACTGATCCCCTTAATATACCCTGTGAATTTGGTGTTCCTAAATTTTAAGCAGGCTTTGCTATTAACCGTTAAAGTCGGCGGGTTTTTAAATGTATATATTTTTCCTTTGAAACTTTAACATCGATTTTCTCAAAAACTATAAGGTCTTTTTGAAAGAAAATGTTTTCCTCTTATTCCTTCTGATCTCCTTAATATATTCTCCAAATTTGAGGCTCTTAGCACTTAAGGGGGCTTTGCTATTAACCCTTAAAGTCAGCGGCTTTTTTTATATTATACGGGAGCGTAATATTACGCGATTACGGCAGACTGTGTAATTTCAATGGGAGTTTACTGTCTTACGCGTAATTTGTTACGCGTAATAACGTAACCTACGGTCTACGCGTAATTAATTACGCGTAATACCGTAACCTTGCACATAACGCTTACGGTGCATTTGTAGTGAATTACGATGCGTAATTACGCTAATGCGTAATTTCGGCCCAGCACTGCTTCCGGATCCACCCTCCACCAATGCCTCAACCGGCAGGTAGCCGACTACCTGGCCTTAAGTGTGGATCTAGACACTGTGAGCAGCGATGAACCCTTGGACTAATGGGTGTGCAGGCTTGACCTGTGGCCAGAGCTGACCCAATTTGCCATCCAACTTCTGTCTTGCCCTGCCTCAAGTGTCCTGTCAGAAAGGACCTTCAGCGCAGCTGGAGGCATTGTCACTGAGAAGAGAAGTTACCTAAGTCACAAAAATGTTCAGTACCTCATCTTTATCAAAATGAATGAGGCATGGTTCCCAGAGGGCTACTGCCTGCCCGAAGACTAAGTCAGTCCCCACACACAGCATGCCGTGTGACTGCCTGCCCCAAGACTAAGTCGCTCCCCACACAGCACCTCTGCCCGCAGGCCGCTTGATTGCCTTCTCCACCACCACCAACAGGGTCCGGGACTCCAGGTGGATTCCTGTATTTTTAAGGCCACAGCTAGCAGCGGCCGCTATACTAGTTTTTCTGGTGCGTGTACAGTACATGCCTGCCTAATTTTTCTGGCTGCACTGCACCTGCAACAACAAAACAAAAGGCATGTACATGTGCCAATTCCCCTTTGTGATCATTACCTTGCCGCAGTTAAGGGGCTTGCGTATCACAATGAAGCAATGACCGACGGCTATATGAGTGTATGGGGGGGGGGGGGGGGGCACATCCAAGATAATAAGGTCATTGCTTCATTGTGGATAGACCAAATTTTATCAGCTGGACTGTTGTTCTATCATTGAGCTACCACAGCCCGGCTACCATATGGGCTTGAAAACCGCCACGGCCTACACTCTGGCCATGGTGCTGGTGTGGCCATCACTACACAAATAGCTGTGTGTGGTGCGTTACACGGTGAGTTTGGTGTGTCATTGTGAAGCAGTACTCTAATTACACTGCCTGATTGATGTATACACATGCAAGATGTTTTAAAGCACTTTCTCCCGGGACTTTTGGCATGTATCCCACTCCGCCATGCCCCCCTCCAGGTGTTAGACCCCTTGAAACATCTTTTCCATCACTTTTGTGGCCAGCATAAATGTTTCTAGTTTTCAAAGTTCGCCTCCCCATTGAAGTGTATTGCGGTTCACGAAAGTTTGCGCAAATCGAACATTTGGCGAAGGTTTGCGAACCCGGTTCGCGAACCTAAAATCGGAGGTCTCTAATGTTAAGTACATGGTTGTACAAGAAAGCTTTGCCCACTATACATGGAAGGTTGGTCAGTCTTTATCAAGCACATAAAAACAGCAGCACAGCACAGTGAGGGCAAGAGGTATTAAAATACAGGGGCATTAATGTGACATCCTCTACCTCTTCTGTAGCAGTGGCCTTCTTCAGTATGCACTTCCCCAAGCCTTGCTGTTATATATTTGCCCCTATGTTCCATGTGCAGCCAATGGGTCTGTGTGGCTCATGGAATTTTATTTAGCATTATCCCGGGACTAAAATGTTGAGATTTTTAAGAAATACAACTAAGGTATAGGTATATATTTGTTTTTTATTCTAATTGACTGAATCTGTCCCTGGATTCTGTAATAATGGTTTCCCAGGCCACTTTCTGGGTTTTGGTATAAATTTCGACTTTCAGCTTTGAAGTCTATAGTGCCAAATTTCCAAATAAATTGTGAAGCCACCAAACATGCTATCATTATCAAATCTGTTGTATGTAAAAGGGCCAGTTGAAGGAACTTGTAAGGAAAAAACAAACAAAACAAAAATAAAAAAAAACATTGCAGTTTTTGTGAAAATCTATGTTACAGTTTTGGTGGGAAAACATATTTTTAAATGCAGAGCAGAGTCAGACTTTAGCAGTTTTGAGCTTATTTGTGTTCCAGTTTACAATAGTTTTCTTTCTTAAGTTAGCTGGTGAAACTTGTATCCCTTAATGTAACAGTACACATTTTATTTACTAATTAAAAACAAAACCAAACAAAAAAAGGGTATTCCCCCTCTCAAGAAATATTTATATTTTGTCCCCAATGTATTATGGTATTTTACATAGATGTCCCCAGGAAAGTTCTATCACAGCCACACTCTGCAATGCCCAATCGATAAATAATAAGACTGCAACTATACATGACCTAATAGAGCTCTCTGATTTGACCTTTTTGACAGAGACCTGGCTTGGGAAACATGCAGGCCCAACTCTTGAAGCAGCCGTGCCGACCAATTATTCAGTCTTGCACTGTGATAGACAAGTCCGCAAGGGTGGGGGGGTTGCCATATGCTTCAGATCCTCTTTGAACATAAGGTTCCTGCCCATAAGCCCCACTGAAACCTTTGAATGTCTTGCAGCCCAACTGTCAGCAGAGTCAAACATCAACATATTGCTCATATACCGCCCCCCAGAAAATGGTCCAGCCTTTCTTAAGGAAATATCTGAACTCTTATCCTGCCTTACAGTGGAACACCCTAGATGGATCATCCTGGGAGATTTTAATGCATGGGTGGATGTTCACGACTCCCGCCTAGGAAGTGAACTACTTCTCATAATGAGTGAACTGGGTTTCTCTCAGGCTGTCAACCTCCCCACCCACAAGAAAGGGCACACCCTGGATCTTATATTTCATTCTGGACTTTTAATAACACACATGGATATAAACCCAATGGTATGGTCAGACCACCACACCATCCACTTCTCTCTGACAGCACCAGCGATAAAACACAGAGGGAAAGAACTCATAAAATACCGTTCTCTGAAAGATGTCTCACCCCAGCATGTTCAGAATACCTTCAACTTTGAAACATTAACCAATCATTGCGCAGACCCAGACTCCATGGTCCTGATGTACAACCATGCAGTGTCATCTGCTTATGACGCCCTTGCTCCAGGTCGCATTAAACAGTCTACACCACTTCACCATGCACGCTGGTTTGACAGCTCACTAAAGGACCTAAAGAAAGAAGTGCGCAGACTAGAAAGGAAGTGGCGAAAATCTCAGAGTTCAAAAGATAAACACACCCTTATCTCTCACCTGGAAATCTACCAAAATGCGATCACCAAGAAAAAATCCTCCTATCCTATACCTATCACAGGAGATCGCAATGGCCGCCAACAGGCCAGCCCAACTATTTCGCACAGTTGATAGACTATGTAACCCATCCTGTCTAAAACCTACTATAACTCCCTCAAAGGAGCTATGCGAGAAATTTGCTTGCTACTTTGCTGACAAAGTATCCTCTATTCGGTCTCTCATTCAGTCCACAGCACCTAAGACTTATTCAACTCCTGGGTGCAAAAACAACCTAACACCCTGGACTGATTTCAAAAGTATTAGTGAGGAAGAGATCTCAGACATCCTCCGTCGCCTCCGCCAGACAACCTCCGACCTGGACCCTGGACCAACTAAACATATGCTGAAATGCCCTGACCTGCTTGGTCCAGCATTTCATAAAATAGTAAATTTCTCTCTGCAAGCAGGGAGGTTTCCTACCTCTCTAAAAGCAGGAATAATCAAGCCCCTTCTTAAAAAACCTTCCATGGATCCAGATGCTATGAGTAGCTACAGACCTGTCTCCAACCTCCCCTTCTTAGGTAAAAATATTGAAAAGGCTGTCTATCTGCAACTTGAAACCAGGCTGTCGTAAACAACATCCTGGACCCTCTACAATCTGGCTTTAAGAAACACCACAGCTGTGAAACAGCCCTCATCCAAGTCTGCAACGATCTGCTCATGGCAAGGGACAGAGGGGAATGCTCCATCCTAATCCTGTTGGATCTCTCAGCGGCTTTTGATACAGTTGACCACGAAATCCTGCTTAACAGACTGCAGGAGTACTGTGGCATCAGTGGATCAGTCCTTCAGTGGTTCAGATCATTCCTGACTGACAGAACACAGAGAGTATCCCTAGGACCTATAATGTCCAAACCTGCACCTCTACAATTCGGAGTGCCACAAGGATCAATCCTATCCCCTCTGCTGTTTGCAATCTACATGCTGCCACTCGGTACACTTATCCAACATCATGGCCTGACGTACCACTGCTACGCCGATGACACACAGCTATACCTGTCCTTCAAACCTGGTGGAACAGACCCTACTCCAAAAATAAACTCTTGCTTAGCTGAGCTACAGGCATGGATGAATGATAACTGGTTGAAACTGAATGCTGACAAAACTGAGGTCCTGTTTGTCCAAAGCCAGCACTCGCCATCAAAACAGCTCTATCCTAAGCAACACCAATCAGGATTGGAAATTCAGACATAAACAGCTCCAACCTTGTGCGCAGCCTTGACGTACTAATCGATAGGGAATTGAGTTTCAGAAATCAAATTTCATCTGTAGTTAAATCTTCCTACTTTCATCTGAAGAACATTGCAAAGATTAAACATCTTATTCCCCCAGAGGATCTTCCAACCCTAGTCCACGCCTTCATCACATCACGGCTGGACTACTGCAATGCCCTTTATGCTGGCCTCCCCAAAAAGGACCTGCGTCGCCTGCAATTAGCGCAGAATGCTGCTGCCAGATTGCTAACAAACCAGCATCGCCACTGTCACATTACACCGATCCTTCGCTCACTGCACTGGCTACCAGTAGAATGGAGAATACTCTTCAAGATTGGACTGCTGACATTCAAATCCCTGCGCAATCTGGGCCCTGGATACATGAAGGACTTGCTGAAGCTGCACCACACCTCTCACAACCTCAGATCAGGAAGTTCTATAAACTTGGTCACTCCCAGAGTGCACCTCAAAAGATCTGGAGATAGAGCCTTCTGTCTGGAGAAAAGCGATTTACAAATGTTATTTGTTGTTGTTGTTGTTGTTGTTGTGTAACCTGTGAGTGTGGGGCTCTAGCCCTTGAGTACATTCGCATGGTCCATAAGATTAGGAGGTCTCTTGTCCAAGGTTATAGATAAGGAGCACATCCCCACCTAGGTTGCCCAGGTGGGGAAACTACTGACTCAAGGTGGAATCACCACTTTAATATCAAGAAAGTTAATAATGTATCCAGTAGAATATCATGATATGCCTTCACATACCTTAAAAGAACACCAGCCATGTTTCACTGTTGGTGGTAAACAATCTGGATTATAATCTTGGGATGATGTTCTTCAGACATAAAAGTCAGAAACAGTGAAAATCTCAACTCATCTCACCAAATGACCTTTTCCATTGTTCTATAGACAAAGTTTGATGACATGGCAACACTGTCTCCTTTTTAGTAGCATTTACATCACTGAGGAGTGGTTTTGTAAAGTCAGTTTGTCCAAAAATGTTGCTTCTGGAGTATCCTTTATACAGTTTTGATGCTGATAGGGTTTAAGCCTGGTACTCAGTTCTTCTTATAGAGGCACTTGTTCATGTTTGCTGCAGCAATCAGGCACCATTTTTATTGTCCTAAAGAAGCATGGGATACCTGCGAAATGCTTCAAACTCTTCAATAGTTGTTAAAATCACTGTCTCTTTCTTCCGGAGAGACACTTTCTCTTCTTTTTAACTGTTATCTTCTTTTTGAACACGTTCACCCACCAGTAATAAAGCTTAGCAGTAATTTTTGAATCAACTTTTTCACCTTAACCTTAATTGCCTAATTTCTTTTGTTTGTCTGATCCAGTAAGATGGAGGTGAAAATGCAAGTCTAGGAGAATTGCATAAATGGCTGAAAGGAAAAACAAACACATTTCCTTTGCTGTAAGGTGTGACATTGCTTACTTGACCATGGGCTCAACTGGAGATTTGTGATAGCTGTAGCGCCATACCTTTTTTTATGATGCCTCAGTAGGTGGTATTGAATTAATCCTCAGGCCCTTGATATTTTAATACCCTTCTATCATTTATCATGGCAGCAGCTGTACTTCACATCCACCTTCTTAGCCTATTGTCAGTGTTGACAGTAGTTGTTTTCTGCCTCAGTACATCTCACCTCACAAGCTAGACTCTGACCAGAGGTTGCTTGGTTGGGATGTTGCTGTGTAAGGAGCACTAGTAGGAAAACATTTACCACCAGTACTGATCTAGTGTGAATCTATGATGGACACCTCCAACTGAGATGCATAAGGCAGTTGATTGCCCTGCATATTCCTGACATTGAACAATACAGATGTGGGTAAGTGAATATAGTTAAGATGGAGTCATACATTTTTTGCATTTTACCAGATGTTTGCATATAACATTCCTTACTAGTGGACCTGGTTGACCAAGATTAAATAATACACACAATTCAAAATGTAAGCCCTTAAATTACATCTATGTTAAACATACATTTAAAAATTGTTAAACTGAAGGACAGCTTTGTGTTCTGTAGAAATTAAAAAAAATGTAAATGCCAGCAAAAGTAACTGTACATTTACTGCATTTACCCTGCACTTCACATTTATATGTAACATTGTGTCTAATTCAGCAACGTACATTAAAACGTGAAATTGAGTATAGTTTAATTACACAGACTCAGTATTATTACGTTGATTCTTGTTTATCTCAAAGTGGCATCCCAACACTGAAGTACTGAGCTGAACATAGACAGTGTTCTGTATCCTGTAATATCAATGTCAAAGCATGATAGGACAATTACTGTAGTGAGGAAAAAAGACAGAGGTGATAGAAGTGTTTAATTCTTACTGGCCGTCATAGTCTCCTGACTTGTCTCTCAGTGAACATCAATTGAAATTGATTGATCAAATGCTTTGCATCTGCCAAGCTGTCATTCAAGCCAAGGGGGATTTGGATGAAGATAATAATAAAACTGAAGAACAGCTTTGCCAAAATGACTTTGTGATTCAGTTTATTTGAGCTGCTGTAGCCTTAAGCATCATGGTTGAATGAAATCATATACTGGAAACAGTGGCGATTACTGAAAGACAATAAAACAACTACAGCAATTTCAGAATATTTAGAGTATATTAACTGTACCGTTACATTTAGAGAGTTAAAAAATTACTAAAAGAAAACCCCTAAGTGGCACTACTAAAACCCTACAAAGATTATTTTTTGCAAATAGCACCTGATATATATATATACAGTATATATACAGTGTATATATATATATATATATATATATATATATATATATATATATATATATGTATATATATATATATATATACATGTACACATATATATATATATATATATATATATATATATACATATATATATATATATATACATATATATATATATATATATATATATATATATATATATATATATATATATATATAGCTATGAGCTATGCTGTGCAGGGTCATCCAAGACAGACAGGTCATAGCAGAGGATTCAGACAAAGCGCAAATCCCTGGAGAAGGACGTGGCAACCCACTCCAGCATCTTTGGTAAAAATCCCATGGACAGCAATTTTAGGTTTAGTACGCCTTTAACAATAAGCCTGTTTCCAGGCAGAACACATATTCTATTGTCTCTGGGGACAACTCTCTTGTCTTTAGAACTGTCTGCTAAACCATCCCTCTAGCTATGTCTGAGATGCAGTTAAAGGCTATAATGTATGTATATATGTACATATATATATATATATATATATATGTATATATATATATATATATATATATATATGTATATATATATATATATATATATATATATATATATACATACACTTAATATATATATATATATATATATATATATATATATATATATATATATATATATATATATATATATATTCTTAATGAAGTATCTGTGGATTGGTCATTGTTTACCGGTACTGTACGTTTTAGGTTTTCTTTCCTTCAGAAGTTGCCAGCTGTTGCCAGCGCTCAATTCTTTTATTAGCCAGTACTTGCACTTATAGCCTTTAACTGCATCTAGCTAGAGGGATGGTTTAGCAGACAGTTCTATAGACAAGAGAGTTGTCCCCAGAGACAATAGAATATATGTGTTCTGCCTGGAAACAGGCTTATTGTTAAAGGCCTACTAAACCTAAAATTACTGTCCATGGGATTTTTGCCAAAGATGCTGGAGTGGGTTGCCACGTCCTTCTCCAGGGATATGCGCTTTGTCTGAATCCTCTGCTATGACCTGTTTGTCTCGGATGGCCCTGCCTGCACAGCATAGCTCATAGCTTCATAGCTTCATAGAGCTGCACAAGCTTCCCTGCCCCAATAATAAGACAAACGACAAAAGAGCGCTCTCAGTGTGATGTAAAACAGGTGGTGTCCCTATACAAGACAGATATTACCTTTTAGCGGATGGCTGTAAAGAACAAACAGCCTGTACACTTGTGCATCCCTCTCAGTAGCTAGGAACCAGGCTGGTGTTCCAGAACAGGAGGTGTCTCCTCAGTGCGGATTGCACTGGTGGCAGTGACGTAGCTATGGAGCTATGGGCCCCGGTTCGAGTTTTTTCATTGGGCCCCCCAGAACTCTATATATAACACTTGATACGGCACAACAAAACCTGCTAAGGTCATCCACAGTATTAGCGGTGCAAGAAGGGGATGGGGAACAGTTTGTTAATGATTACTACTATTCAAAGCATCTATAGAAGTGATTATTACCACCACAGGACCAATAAACAGCTAATACTTTAGTTGAGGAAGGGCCCCATGGGGCCCATCTGGCCCAAGGGCCACGATGCGGTCGCTACCTCTGCAACCCCTATTGCTACACCACTGGGCAGTGGCGTGCAACCAAGGGCCAGAGTAGCGGGTGGTAGATGACTATGCGGCCACCAGCACTCACGTTCGTAGGAAGATGCTGCCATAAGGAGCAAGAGACGTTGCACTTCACTGCCTTTTTTTAACAGACAACCCGTTTCATGTTGGTATTCCCTCTGTTTCGTCAGGTCAATAAAACTATGGGACCAGCGCACATCACATAGGGACACCACTTGTTTTTACAACATACTGAGAGTGCTCTTTTGTATTTGTCTTTTCTAGTGGCTTTACTTGAGCAGCCTAGCAAGGTATTCAGCCAGATCGCCATTCCAAGTGAGTAGATGCAGCTTCCATTCTACATTGCCACAATAATAAGTAAGGCTGAGTGCCAAATAATCAACAACTTTGAATTGTCATCCTTGAGAAGACTTTAGAGTGCAAAAAGTTCCCATCAGTCAATCCTTACAGAAATTGATTCTGACTGTCCATTGGAAGGAACAATGCTGAAGTTGAAATAATTTGAACGCATAGACAGAAGACAGGATTGATTGGAGAAGATGCTTAAGCTGAGAAAGATTGAGGGCAAAAGGAGGAGGGGACAGCAGAGAATTAGATGGCTAGAAAGTATAATATAATATGGCTAGACAGTATAATGAAACAACAAACATGAGCTTGGATAAGCTTTAAGGGGCAGTGCAGGATATATGGTCCTAGTGAGCTATGATCCATGGGGTCACAAAGAATTGGAAACAACTGAATAGCGACTGAACAACAAACCTAAAACTATATAAAACACAGCAGAGCTAGTGGTTTCCAGTTCAACCTTGCCCTGCATTAGTTACCTTTTGTCAATGTTATTTCCCATAGATAGTTAATGTGTGCAACCTCCATTTCCTCGCGTACACCCATCGTTGTTTTTGGGCTGGTGTCTACTTCTAGTTGTCACCACCCACAGAGTTATGCCTTATGCCATGTGCATACATACAGTATGTTCTGTATATCACGTCTAACATTAACCTATGGGAGCTAGAACCCACCAATATGGCTGTACAGAAGCAATGCAGCCCTGGCCTAAACACAGTGACAAGCACCTAAGAAGAAAGTAACCAGCACAACCTATTACACCTACTACCTATACAAAATGACAGTGGAAATACTAAAAAGGGTAAGACAGAGATGAAAAAGTGAACCATGTATTTTTTTTTATAGATTTTTCACATTTAAATTCATTTTATGTTTCTTAGGGCTCTAACAGAGCTGAAGGTGTAGTAAACCAGAATATATTCTAATATAACGCTTCTGATGAGTCACGTATGATGAAACATGTAAGGCGGAGCCAGGACGCGGGAGAGACCACAGTACGCACGAGGGTGACGGCGTGATCCGGGGCTGCGGGAGTGAGTGGATGACCGAGCGTGCGGCGGTCAGCTTTTCCCTAGCTTCTGGTGACATCTATGCCAGCCGGCCACCTAATGAGGGAGAGCCCGTGGCAAACTCTACGCTCTGTTTTTAATGGAAAATTGTAAGTGCAATTCATTTTTATAATTTTAAATAAAGCGACAGTATTACACTATTTTAAGTATTTTTATTGAGGTATGTTTGACTAAGAAGAATTGAGCAAGGAGGAGAGGATCTGTGATATAGCGGAGGTGGTGGGGGACGACCAGCAAACGGTCCCAAGGCGCCAATAGACCTATCAGAGGGTCTTACCACACGGTGAGTGCTCTCACTAGGGTGTGGTGGAGGCTGTCCTGTCCAGTGTTACCTAGATCTGAGGATTTGTATTGGAATCGGTGGACATCGTGACCTTAATAGTGGAACTACTGAAGTTGTTGTGGAACTGTGGCTGGGACTTATATGAACTTTGCCAATCATACACATATACAAGATTAGTGTTGGTTTCAATTTTGCCTAGTTTTCCTCTTATAGGGCTGAATATAACTTTGATTTCGCTTAGTGCTGTGAGCGCCAGCCTCTGGGTACAAACAATCAATTTTACATACAGAGGAGGCGAACCAGTGGGTTAAGAGCCAGCGCGCAGTGTGTAATCTTTGAAATATTCTAATATAAAGTCAACCAATGACTAACTTTAGGCATTCTGGGCAAAAACTGAAGTACTTTGTAAGTTAACTGAAATATCTAGGATGAATGTACCAAACATTGTATGTAGTTAGGTGGGAAGACATTGCAATCCTCATATTGTCAAAGTATGGTAAAAGCTGCAGAAAGGCTAGTAAATGAATTGTGAGATTGCATATGTGTACACATGACTGTCCTGAGAATATTTTACGGTAAGTGTAGGCTTTCTAGGGTTTGCTATTACTACTGAGAGTGAGAGCCCCAGCTGAGAGATGTACTCACATTTAAGGGCTACATCTCCCGGAATGCACTGTGGCAGTAACATCACCACAGCCAATTTGAGCTGCTTCATTTGCTGGCTGCTGCACAGAAACAAGCAAGATGGAGGCCAGCATATAAACATGGGGCTAGGGAGCAGTCCCCCAAAGGTAAGTGAAAGCTTGCCCCCCTCCCAAATAAAGCCCCCCATGCTGTTTATGAACCTCCATTACAGAGGAATTGTACCAAAGATTGAAAGTCATCCCAATCAGTAGCTGATAACTCCTTTCCCCTGAGAAATCTTTACCTTTTATCAAATAGATCATCAGGGGGGTCTGTATGGCTGATATTGTGGTAAAACCCCTCCCACAGTGTGATGTCAGGACCTAGGTCTTGACAATTTCCTGTCTGTGAGCCTTGTTGCATTGTGGGAAATAACAGCCGTTTCCAGCTGCCAAATGACCAGTATCTCCCTCTTTGCATTTGTATATATACAAAAACAACCTTTCAGCCCATTATTAGGGGGTGTGGTTATAGATAATGGCAGTTGGTACTGTCTGATTTTTTTTTTCCTGTCTGCCAGTAGGAAAGATTATTACTTGCAGGCTGATTGTGGATGAAACAACGGTCTTAATTCAGTAAGCAGTTTAGACTAGTTTACTGATGGTTTTTAGTCTACTGATGGTTCAGTCAGTTGCATCAAAGGGGAATTCCCTATTACCAAATGTTTTAGACCTGGTTTAAAACATTTGGTAATTAGGTCGGTAAAGCAGGGGAAATGATCACAAACAAGTAGCCATGACTGACATCCTTCTCCTTTGATGAGCTCTCCTGTGCATACAATTAAATTCCTGCATAATGAATTCAAAAGGTTCCATCCTCACATCTAAAATACCTCACAGAATTACTTTATCGACAGGAATCAGCTGGTCTAATCTGTCAGAAAAAGTGGGCGTGGTTACCCCTTGTTTGCCTTGTGAATTGTGTAATTAATGAATATTAGACCAGGTCTGAAACATTACACCAAACCATCAGTAGACTAAAAACCATCTGTAGACTAGTCTACACTGCTTAGTGAATTGAGGCCATTATGAACAAATTACATGGTGAATATCAATCATTTCTTGATCTCTCTTCTATTTTTTAACTTGCAATGCATTGATCTATTTTTTCCCTTTTCCCTAAAGTTCCTCTTTCAGGGTAGGTTTGTTTGATTCGTTTTAAAATTATGGTGCTCATTGTAGAATGTAGTAAATGGAAAACCATTGCAAATTATATAGAATAACCACTTTTAAATTAATTATCCTGGTTTCAGCATAAAAAAATCCTATATCTATATATTGCTGTATAATGGTATGTAGCCTTGCCCCCCAGTGGTGCCACGGGCTAGACGGTTAGATATGCAGAATTATCCTCCCAGTGCACTCTGGGAGAGCCGATATTATTCCCGAGTTCTGTTGGTGAGAAAATATTTCACAATATACAAATACTGACTAAATAATTTATAAATGGATATTTAAAAAAAAATAAGCAAATGTATTTGTTGCATTATCTTCAGTAGTTACTCCTTAATTGTAAATAATAATTCTGGCTTATCTAATATGATTGCACAATACAAAAAGGTAATTGAAAATAAGGGATGCCCATTAGAAAACAAAATAGAAACGAAGACTAATCTGGAGACTGGACAGAAGTTCTAGAGTAGCTATTTATAAAGGATAGAGTATTGATTTCCCTTTTGATACATAGTGTACATTATCTCTCATGAAAAGCAGTAATGCATCTGTAAACAGATTTATTGGTGCTGGGAGGAAAAAAAAGTGTTATTTTATTTCAATGGCATTGAATTTTTCTTTTTCGTTTCATATGAAGATAGAACAGACAGACAGATAGACCTCCTAGACAGAGTTTGATTAAGTTGCAACCCTAGCTGTTATTGAAGAATAGAATGCAAATGAGAAAAATGTTTCACTTTTGGCTGAGGTCAAGGAAAAAGAAGTTGAAAGACATTATGTGAAAGCCTCACAACCTGACAGGTCTTGATAGAAAGAGAACAATCAGTAAAGAATGACAAATTATTAAAATTAAAAAAAAAATCATGCTATCCGTCACACAGCTAAGCATTCTATCAGTTGTGGGTAGCTAAGTCATTCTAACAATTCTAATGCATAGCACATTATGGCTTTAGATCTATAAAATAGCCAGGGATCCTGTAGTGCTTTGGGATGAAAAAGAAATTCTAAAGTCTAATAGTCAGAACTGAGAATGAGTTTTAAAACTGCTCAGAAGTGAAGCAAGGATGCAAAAACAAACCCACGAAGGCCTGGGCTGTGGGTACTGGGCCATTTAGATTAGTAACAAAAAAAATAGGGTATATCACTACCCTCTGCCCTCCTAGAGTAGCTGGTAGGCTGACTGCTGCAACTATAAGTCAAATACAGTTTGTTGTGGTGGGGCACTCATGGAAGGAAGCAGGAATTTTGGGCGCCTGTGGCTAATGGATGATGTAGGCTCCCCATAGGTGCTAATGCAAATATCGGCTAGTTATAGTTTTTTACATTTTTTGTATTTATGCATTTTTCATTTTTGAAAATTGTTTTGAAATGTATCATTTTAAATATTATAAGGAGGGGGGGTTTAAGGTTAGACATCAGGAAGGGGGGTTTAGGGTTAGGCATCAGAAAGGGGGGGGGTTTAGGGTTAGGGACCAGGAAGGGGGGTGTTTAGGGTTAAGCATCAGGAAGGGGCCTTTAGTATTTGGCGCCATGAAGGGGGGTTTTGGTGTTAGGTGTCAAGAAGGGGGGGTTTAGGATTAGGCATAAGGAAAGGGGTTTTAGAGTTAGGTGTTGTATAGGGAAGGGTTCTATGTCAGAGTAGGGTTAAGCTTTGATGTAGTAAAATATTGGTAACATTTACCAATGCTTTACTGGTCGGCATTACCACTGTAAATATGTTTGCTTTTAATTTGGCACCAAGTTCAAAAACAGTATTTAGCGTTTACACTTATATCGGCTTCGCCAAGTGCACGATTTTTCTTGCGCCTCTATTTCATGCACACCGCATGAAACGTTTTTCACATTTATAGTACTGAACTATGAAATAAAACAACATATTGGAAGCTGGTGCCATTTTTGTTTTACTATACTATATCAAGACATTTGCTTAGGGAAATAAGAAAATGAACACAGGGACATTTTTCTGCTATTTAACCACTTGAGGACCGCCCCCAGCCGATGGGCGGCGGCAAAGTCCGGGCCCAAACGACCGCAATACGCCCATCGGCGGGGGCGGCTGCGGGAGTGGCTATGCGGCGATCGCGTCATTCGTGACGCGATCAGCCGCCGGGGACTGGCTCCGCCCACCGCTCGTAGTAACCCGCCGGCCGTTCGGAAGCGCCGGCGGGTTACTAGCACCCGGATCACCGCTGCACATATGTATAATAGGCTTTGTAATGTATACAAAGCCTATTATACTGGCTGCCTCCTGCCCTGGTGGTCCCAGTGTCCGAGGGACCACCAGGGCAGGCTGCAGCCACCCTAGTCTGCACCCAAGCACACTGATTTCCCCCCCCCCTGCCCCCTGATCGCCCACAGCACCCCTCAGACCCCCCCCCCTGCCCACCCCCCAGACCACTGTTTGCACCCAGTCACCCCCCTAATCACCCATCAATCACTCCCTATCACTATCTGTCAACGCTATTTTTTTTTATCCCCCCCCTGCCCACTGCCCCCTCCTGATCACCCCCCACCCCTCAGATTCTCCCCAGACCCCCCCCCCCCCCCAGACCCCCCCCCCCCCCATGTACTATATGCATCTATCCCCCCTGATCACCTGTCAATCACCTGTCAATCACCCGTCAATCACCCGTCAATCACCCCCTGTCACTGCCACCCATCAATCAGCCCCTAACCTGCCCCTTGCGGGCAATCTGATCACCCCCCCACACCAATAGATCGCCCGCAGATCCGACATCAGATCACCTCCCAAATCCATTGTTTACATTTATTCTCTCCTCTAAACACCCACTAATTACCCATCAATCACCCATCAATCACCCCCTATCACCACCTGTCACTGTTACCCATCAGATTAGACCCTAATCTACCCCTTGCGGGCACCCAATCACCCGCCCACACGCTCAGATTGCCCTCAGACCCCCCCTTATCAATTCGCCAGTGCAATATTTACATCTGTTATTCCCTGTAATAACCCACTGATCACCTGTCAATCACCTATCAATCACCCCCTGTCACTGCCACCCATCAATCACCCCCTGTCACTGCCACCCATCAATCAGCCCCTAACCTGCCCCTTGCGGGCAATCTGATCACCCACCCACACCAATAGATCGCCCGCAGATCCGACATCAGATCTCCTCCCAAGTGCAGTGTATACATCTCTTCTCTCCTCTAAACACCCACTAATTACCCATCAATCACCCCCTATCACCACCTGTCACTGTTACCCATCAGATTAGACCCTAATCTGCCCCTTGCGGGCACCCAATCACCCGCCCACACGCTCAGATTGCCCTCAGACCCCCCCCCCTTATCAATTCGCCAGTGCAATATTTACATCTGTTATTCCCTGTAATAACCCACTGATCACCTGTCAATCACCTATCAATCACCCCCTGTCACTGCCACCCATCAATCACCCCCTGTCACTGCCACCCATCAATCAGCCCCTAACCTGCCCCTTGCGGGCAATCTGATCACCCACCCACACCAATAGATCGCCCGCAGATCCGACATCAGATCACCTCCCAAGTGCAGTGTTTACCTCTCTTCTCTCCTCTAAACACCCACTAATTACCCATCAATCACCCCCTATCACCACCTGTCACGGTTACCCATCAGATTAGACCCTAATCTGCCCCTTGCGGGCACCCAATCACCCGCCCACACCTCAGAACGTCCTCAGACCCCAGCCCTGATCACCTCGCTAGTGCATTGCTTGCATCTATTTCCCCCCTCTAATCACACCTTGAGACACCCATCAATCACCTCCTGTCACCCCCTAGCACACCTACCCATCAGATCAGGCCCTAATTTGCCCTGTGTGGGCTCCTGATCACTCGGCCAAACCCTCAGATCCCCCTCAGACCCCCTTCCGATCACCTCCCCAGTGCATTGATTGCATCTATTTTCCCCTCTAACCGCCCCCTGAGACACCCATCAATCACCTCCTGTCACCCCCCTAGCACTCCTATCCATCAGATCAGGCCCAAAACATCCTGTCATCTAAGAGGCCACCCTGCTTATGAAAGGTTCCACAAAATTTGCCCCCTCATAGACCACCTGTCATCAAAATTTGCAGATGCTTATACCCCTGAACAGTCATTTTGAGAAATTTGGTTTCCAGACTACTCACTGTTTTGGGCCCGTAAAATGCCAGGGCAGTATAGGAACCCCACAAGTGACCCCATTTTAGAAAGAAGACACCCCAAGGTATTCTGTTAGGTGTATGATGAGTTCATAGAAGATTTTATTTTTTGTCAAAAGTTAGCGGAAATTGGATTTTTATTGTTTTTTTCACAAAGTGTCATTTTTCACTAACTTGTGACAAAAAATAAAATCTTCTATGAACTCACCATACCCCTAACGGAATACCTTGGGGTGTCTTCTTTCTAAAATGGGGTCACTTGTGGGGTTCCTATACTGCCCTGGCATTTTAGGGGCCCTAAACCGTGAGGAGTAGTCTAGAAAACAAATGCCTCAAAATGACCTGTGAATAGGACGTTGGGCCCCTTAGCGCACCTAGGCTGCAAAAAAGTGTCACACATGTGCTATCGCCATACTCAGGAGAAGTAGTATAATGTGTTTTGTGGTGTATTTTTACACATACCCATGCTGGGTGGGAGAAATCTCTCTGTAAATGGACAATTGTGTGTAAAAAAAATCAAAAATGTGTCATTTACAGAGATATTTCTCCCACCCAGCATGGTTATATGTAAAAATACACCACAAAACACATTATACTACTTCTTCTGAGTACGGCGATACCACATGTGTGACACTTTTTTGCAGCCTAACTGTGCTAAGGGGCCCAAAGTCCAATGAGTACCTTTAGGATTTCACAGGTCATTTTGAGACATTTGGGTTCAAGACTACTCCTCACGGTTTAGGGCCCCTAAAATGCCAGGGCAGTATAGGAACCCCACAAGTGACCCCATTTTAGAAAGAAGACACCCAAGGTATTCTGTTAGGTGTATGATGAGTTCATAGAAGATTTTATTTTTTGTCACAAGTTAGCGGAAATTGATATGTATTGTTTTTTTTTTCACAAAGTGTCATTTTCCGCTAACTTGTGACAAAAAAAAAATCTTCTATGAACTCACCATACTCCTAACAGAATACCTTGGGGTGTCTTCTTTCTAAAATGGGGTCACTTGTGGGGTTCCTATACTGCCCTGGCATTTTAGGGGCCCTAAACCGTGAGCAGTAGTCTAGAATCCAAATGCCTCAAAATGACCTGTGAATAGGACGTTAGGCCCCTTAGCGCACCTAGGTTGCAAAAAAGTGTCACACATGTGGTATCGCCGTACTCAGAAGAAGTAGTATATTGTGTTTTGGGGTGTATTTTTACACATACCCATGCTGGGTGGGAGAAATCTCTCTGTAAATGGACAATTGTGTGTAAAAAAAATCAAACAATTGTCATTTACAGAGATATTTCTCCCACCCAGCATGGGTATGTGTAAAAATACACCCCAAAACACATTATACTACTTCTCCTGAGTACGGCGGTACCACATGTGTGGCACTTTTTTGCACCCTAAGTGCGCTAAGAGGCCCAAAGTCCAATGAGTACCTTTAGGATTTCACTGGTCATTTTGCGACATTTGGTTTCAAGACTACTCCTCACGGTTTAGGGCCCCTAAAATGCCAGGGCAGTATAGGAACCCCACAAATGACCCCATTTTAGAAAGAAGACACCCCAAGGTATTCCGTTAGGAGTATGGTGAGTTCATAGAAGATTTTATTTTTTGTCACAAGTTAGCGGAAAATGACACTTTGTGAAAAAAAAACAATTAAAATCAATTTCCGCTAACTTGTGACAAAAAAAAAAAATCTTCTATGAACTCACCATCCTCCTAACGGAATACCTTGGGGTGTCTTGTTTCTAAAATGGGGTAATTTGTGGGGTTCCTATACTGTCCTGGCATTTTAGGGGCCCTAAACCGTGAGGAGTAGTCTTGAAACGAAATTTCTCAAAATGACCTGTGAAATCCTAAAGGTACTCATTGAACTTTGGGCCCCTTAGCGCAGTTAGGGTGCAAAAAAGTGCCACACATGTGGTATCGCCGTACTCAGGAGAAGTAGTATAATGTGTTTTGGGGTGTATTTTTACACATACCCATGCTGAGTGGGAGAAATATCTCTATAAATAGACAATTGTGTGTAAAAAAAATTAAACAATTGTCATTTACGGAGATATTTCTCCCACCCAGCATGGGTATGTGTAAAAATACACCCCAAAACACATTATACTACTTCTCCTGAGTACGGCAATACCACATGTGTGGCACTTTTTTGCAGCCTAACTGCGCTAAGGGGCCAAAAGTCCAATGAGCATCTTTAGGCTTTACAGGGGTGCTTACAATTAGGCACCCCCCAAAATGCCAGGACAGTGAACACACCCCACAAATGACCCCATTTTGGAAAGTAGACACTTCAAGGTATTCAGAGAGGAGCATAGTGAGTCTGTGTCAGATTCCATTTTTTTTGTCGCAAGTTAGAAGAAATGGAAACTTTTTTTTTTTTCTTTTTTTTGTCAGAAAGTGTCATTTTCCGCTAACTTGTGACAAAAAATAAAATCTTCTATGAACTCACCATGCCTCTCACTGAATACTTTGGGATGTCTTCTTTCCAAAATGGGGTCATTTGGGGGGTATTTGTACTATCCTGGAATTTTAGCCCCTCATGAAACCTGACAGGTGCGCAGAAAAGTCAGAGATGCTTGAAAATGGGAAAATTCACTTTTGGCACCATAGTTTGTAAACGCTATAACTTTTACCCAATCCAATAAATATACACTGAATGGTTTTTTTTTAATCAAAGACATGTAGCAGAATAACTTTCGCGCTCAAATGTATAGGAAATTTTACTTTATTTGAAAAATGTCAGCACAGCAAGTTAAAAAAGTCATTTTTTTGCCAAAATTCATGTCTTTTTTGATGAATATAATAAAAACTAAAACTCGCAGCAGCAATCAAATAGCAGCAAAAGAAAGCTGTATTAGTGACAAGAAAAGGAGGTAAAATTCATTTAGGTGGTAGGTTGTATGACCGAGCAATAAACCGTGAAAGCTGCAGTGGTCTGAATGGAGAAAAAGGCTCTGGTCCTTAAGGGGCGAAAAGACTGTGGTCCTGAAGTGGTTAAAAAGGAACAAAGCCCAGAGACAGAGGGCCCTGATTTTGCTAATGTATTCAATGTCAATTAAGTCTTGCAGCTTCCTTCCTGGCTCTGCATGTATGTAATTTGAACCCGATAAGTATCCAGATGAGGCTGTGGGAGCCAGATAATTAGCGTATTTAGCAGCAAAGGCGTCAGTGTATCGGTGAGGATTATGGCGGGAGGTGGTAGGTTAGTGTTAGGCATTGGTAACAGCGTATATTGTGGTGGGGGGTCGACTAGGGTGAGGCATAGAGTGGGAGAACATGTGTCAGAGTAAGCTTAGGTTAGGCCAAACTAAAATATCTGTAAAGGTTATCGCTATTCTACTATTACAATTATGCAGTGATTTATACTAGAATATCAAAAATGTACAAATATTCTAGTTGCAGCTATCTCTGGCACCAATATTAATGCGGTGTCCATTGTAAATGTACACCTGCATGTATAGGTATGCAGTTAATATAATGTACATCTGTTCCCATGTGCTGTATCCACTGTACTTTCTTATGGCTGTACATTTGCATGTCCTCTCAAGAGTTACTGCTAGAATGGAAGAAAATTATTCTAACAGCAGTTTGAATACACATTTAATCACTTAAGCCAGTATAAATACAAGAATACAAATGGACCCAAATGAACCTTTATCCCATCTGCCCCTACCAGGGGTAACATGGCTGTCCTGTTCACTCAGCTGAAATATCACAGACAGCGCTGTGCTGTACATGTCACTGTCCCAATTACCCCATAGACATGGAAGTAGAAGCATAGTTATCACTTGGCTATGACTTTCTAAGCGCCATAGATGTAAGCTGCACCATTTCTCCACTGACAACCACTACTGTGGGCAGGGGTGGCTTTATTTGGATTTTGCTGTAACTTCATTTCAAAGCACAAATTCCATTAATTTTATTGTAGTTAAAGGGAACCTAAATTGATATATAGGATATGGATTTTTCCTATTAAAATAATACCAGTTGCCTGACTCTCCTGCTGATCCTGTGTCTCTAATACGTTTAGCCACAGCCCCTCAACAAGTATGCAGACCTGGTGCTCTGACTGAAATCAGACTGAATTAGCTGCATGCCTGTTTCAGGTGTGAGATCCAGATACTACTGCAGCAAAGAGATCAGCAGGACTGCCAGGCAACTGGTATTGTTTAAAAGGAAACATCCATATCCCTCTTGTAACGATCGATGTCAGCACGCAGAGAGAATCTGAATATTGGTGATCTGCAGTATCACCAAGAATGCAGATATATAACTGATTATGGATGATCTGCAGAATCACCAATAATACAGATATAGTACTAACCTCTGGACACCTGTATGTAATCGTGAGTGTTTGGTGTAACAGTATGACTTTGAGTAACGCACCTGCTGAGCAGGTGATCTTAGGCAGTATTGGCAATACTGCTCTTAGAGAGTACAGAAACCTCCCAGCAGCCTGAGACTCTCCAAGGGGTGGAGTCAGGCTGAAGGTAAGAAGGACCAGAGAGTGAGTGACACCTGAAGGTGGATGTCACTGACAGATCTGGAGACTATCTCTTAAGGGGAGAGATAGCTCTTGAGGTCGGGCAAGCAAGGTCGGCAACACACGGACCGACAAAGTACAAAGACAGAAAGCTGATTCGGTATCCAAGACAGGCAGGGTTTGGCAATGGAATATCAGATATGCGTGGTACCGAATCAGAGAGCAGAGGAATAGTCAGGAAAGCAATAGGTCATAACAAATATCAAACAATGCCTAGTCTTGGGTGTGAGGTCCGTGGTCTCTACACCCTGGAACTAGTCTGAGGTATAACAGAATGATAACGCAAGTTCCCTAGTCTTGGGTGTGAGGTCCGTGGTCTCTTCACCCTGGAACTAGTCTGAAGTATAACAGAATGATAACACAAGTTCCCTAGTCTTGGGTGTGAGGTCCGTGGTCTCTACACCCTGGAACTAGTCAGTAGTGTAACAGAATAATAACAATAGAAGTAATCTGGCTCAGTGTGAATTCCCAGGTCCTCCTGGTTCAAACACACTGTTGGATCTGACTAAGGTCTGAGTACTTCCACGTAGTGTTCGCAACGGCAGACAACCTGTGAGTGGCCAGCAGTAACTATATATAGAGCAGCGCTCTCTGGCGCCACCCCTAAGTGATGAACCAATGGTTACCAGCTCTGAGGTCAGCTGACCAGCCTGGTCAGCTGATCCCTCCTTGGCCATCATAAAAGTTCTGCCTCTCAGCGCACGCTCGTGTATTCCTGAACCTATGTGCCACACCAGACGCACGCTGCTGCATGCAACCCGCCGCGCTGGACGCGGAACCAGCCGCCTTGCTGTCTATACATGCGGCGGCTTTTCCGCGTTCTTTCAGATTATCAGACGCACGCTTCTGCGTGCAAACCGCCGCGCCGGACGCGGAATCAGCCGCCTTGCTATCAGCACCCGCGGTGGCTTTTCCGCGTTCTCTCACACCTCTCAGTTTAGGTTCCCTTTAAAGAGGAAGTTTAGGCAAACTGTAAACAAAGATATGTTCTACACATATATGCATTGCTGTGCAGTCGGTACAAAAATCATCCGACTCCGACTCCTCGGTTTATGAAACCACCTCCGACTCCAGATACCCAAAATTGCTCCAACTCCACGACTCCGACTAAAATGAACATATCCTTTTACCTTTGCTCATCTCTTCTATACTCCTGCAGATGTTACTGAAAAACTAATATGATCACACTTCCTGCTTTTAGTTACTGTGAATGTACTACTTTCTTGGCCATCAGCTGGCTGGCAGCTGCACAAGCATAAAGAGATAACGCAATGCATCTGTATGGTCTGTGAATAGAACTTCAGGTGCTCACAAATGTATTTCTGGCTATTTGCCAGTAATGACCGCAGTGCTCACCAGCTAAATGACAGACAAAGGTATTAGATGCATAAATAAATACAGGGGGGTTCATAAATATTTTCCCTGACATTCTCTCCCAAGCTTTCTGAACCTCTTCTCCTCATACAGCCTTGAATTTCAGGGAATTTAGAGGCCATGGACCTTGTTCATTAATCTTTTACTAGTTTGTCCCTAAGACATCATTTTCTTCTTCTTTAAAAAAAACAAAGAAAAAACTTTGAGGTCTCTGCAATTGAAAAAGTAAATGAACAGTAGTGTCAAAATCATTCTGAGTATTTTTTTTTTATTTTTTGCTTGCTGGTGGCTTAATGTTAAGGTGTGAAAATATCACCTAGGAGAAAACTTAGGAGAAAAAGTGAATATCACGGGATGGCCACTAGCATAAGAGGATATTTTGCAAAATGGAGTTGAATCCTCCCCACTTTTATTTGCAAAGCACCATTGTCCTGACATTAAGAACAAGGGCACAATTTGGGTAAAGAGGCGCCCCAGTGTGAATAAAATTGGATTAAAAACAAGATACATTTAAAAAAAGAGGTGGCTTACCTCAATGACGAAATCTTTGTATAGACAAAAATATTTATTTAGCACAGGCAACACGTTTCATGGGTCTAAGCTCGCTTTCTTAGGCCAATAACAGTGCCAATTGCAAATAGGCAATCAGCAAAGGGAGGCTCCCTTAAAGGAAAACTTAAGTCAAAAATAAAAAATGATATTTACTCACCCGGGGCATCCCTCAGCCCCTCGAAGCTGGATGGTGCCCTCGCAGTCCCGCTCCGATTGTCCTGTCCCCGCCGGCGGCTACTTCCGGGTTCGGCGACAGCCGCCGACAGGCTGGGAACGCGGCTGATTTTCCGCATTCCCAGCCGCTATATCACCCTCTATGCTGCTATAGCATATAACATATACGCTATAGCAGCATAGAGAGTGATATAGCGGCTGGGAACGCGGAAAATCAGCCGCGTTCCCAGCCTGTCGGCGGCTGTCGCCGAACCCGGAAGTAGCTGCCGGCGGGGACAGGACGATTGGATCGGGGCTGCAAGGGCACCATCCAGCTTCGGGGGGCTGAGGGATGCCCCGGGTGAGTAAATATCATTTTTTTATTTTTGACTTAAGTTTTCCTTTAACTACTGTTAAACTGCCATTCAGGAAGATGGTGCCTTATTAAACGGCAGCCATGGCCACATAATTGTACCTTTTTCTTGTTTTTCTTCCCCTTTCCCTACCAATTCACCTTGTTTTCCCCCCTGAAGGTGTGCAGTGTGGTCCAGTGTAGCCTGCGATGCTGGTGCTGGTCATGGGGTGTCCAGGACCTGGAGTATTTTACACCTTACCAATGCCTGGGTCCGTTGTCTGTGCAAGTATACTGCTACCCAGGAGATCAGGGCTCCACTGAGGTGGAAGACTCCATGCTCCTCAGGAAACCTTTGGCCTCACTGGATGCTGGCTCCATCCATTCATCCATCCATTGGCTGCTGCTGCTGCACCGCAGCAAAGATACCTCTGGTTCCGCTCCTCCATGATGCCAGCTGGAAGTAAGCGCCTTCGTAGCCGGAACGCTTCTGTGACAGCCAGATTATCTTGACCAGCCCTGCCAAATGCTTCCCAGGAGTCGGGATGCACCACAAAAATGAACACTACAGCACCTTTTGAACTGGAAAACCTTGGCCAGCACCGCCAGATGCCAAATGTCAGCAATCAGGATACTCAGCAGCTTCAGCCATCACCGCAGGTTTCTTTCATGAAGAACTGGGTCATCAATGCTGAGCCTTTGCCTCCCTCTGCCTCCCCACCACCATGTCTCCTTAGGGATGACAGATGATTGCCAAGTGCGACTGGTGGTGCTATAGTATGGCAGCCTCAGCTCTTGGCTTTTCAGCCTTCCAGAACCTGTATGAGCCAACTCCTCGTTTGTACTTGGCGAAATAAATGATTCTGATTCTGAGAAGGTAGGAGTAATAGTACAAAGGAAACTTACATAGACTATGGAAATTCCCCTTTAACCATTTTATCAGATTGGACGTGACTGTCATGTCTATTCAGCTGCTGCTGAGTTGCTGCATGCTCCGTTCGCGTACTCTCCCATGCTGCTCGCATTAGCCCGGAGATTAATGAATGGTAAAATAGTTCCCACTCATTGATCTAAGTCCCCGGCAGAAAGACCGACGGCTTCTTTGAGAAGCCGCAGTCTTTCTGAAGAAAAAAAAAAGTTTCTCATCCTGCCTATACTTCCTAGAAGCGAGAACGTTTGCTTCCAGGACAAAAAAAAACAAATTGACTGTGGCCAAATAGTAAAACTACATCCACATACATTTTTTATTAAGTAAATACATAGGGCAAATAGCATGCCTTATCAGAGATAACACACCTTATCAAAGTTAACACACCTTATCAGGGTAGCAAAGCAAACTTATGCCTGCTAATTGGCAATGAGGAGAGCTCCACTCGTCCTGCCCTGAGTCCCTGCAGGTTTGTAATGCTCGCTATGCTACTCTGATAAGGCATGTTAACTTTGATAAGGCGTGTTAACTTTGATAAGGCATGCTATTTTTCCTAGTGAATCAAGCCCACATTATTACATTTACAATTAACTGTTTACTGCCCACACCAAAAATGACCCAAATAAAAAAATTTATGAAAAAAAAAATTACAGTAAAAAAAAAAAACAACATACCTAAGGGTCTGAACTTTTTTTTTTTTCATATGCATGTGAAGAGGGTGTATTACTAATATTTTTGTTTTTCAATTATAAGCTTGTAAATCGTGATGGACGCAAAACTGAAAAAATGCACCTTTATTTCCAAATAAAATATTGGCGCCATACATTGTGATAGGGACACAATTTAAATGGTGTAATAACCAGGACAAATGGAAAAATAAAATACATAGGTTTTAATTATGGTAGCATGTATTATGTTAAAGCTATAATGGCCGAAAACTGAGAAGTAATGAATTTTTTCAATTTTTTTTATTAATTTTACTGTTAAAATGCATTTAGAAATATATAATTCTTAGCAAAATGTACTACCCAAAGAAAGCCTAATAAGTGGTGTAAAAACAAGATATAGATCAATTAATTGTGATAATTAGTGATAAAGTTATTGGCGAATGAATGGGAGATTAAACTTGCTTTCATAAGGTGAAAAACAACTAAGGGCTGAAAAATGGTTAAAGGGAACCTGAAGTGCTGGTCCTCTCCTGCTAACACTTATTACATACACCATAAGTAAACATTGAAATTAGATGTTTCTCACAAAATCTGGCTAGGTTAGATGCATACATGTTTCAGATGTGTGATTCAGACACTACTGATGCTAAAATGATAAGAAGGGCTGCCAAGAATCTGGTATTGTTTAAAAGAAAATTCGGCAATCTCCATAAATCTCTCGCTTGAGGATCCCTTCAATACGATCTCTAACCCCTACCTATTTACCATAAAGGGTTACACAGTATTAAAAAAAATCCAAACTGAAAAAAAAAACTATATTAAACTAGAGTGTGTCGTTTCTGAAGAAACCACAGGATGTTGGCTATGTGTCTGATTGCCTGTATGTGGCTCCGCCCCCCTTGACAAAATGTCACCCCAGTCACCCAGTGACCCAGTGTGCCAAGTGTAGGGACTCTGGCTTTAATACAGTCAGAATTACAGCTGTTTACATTTTCACATTGAAGTCAATAGGGAAAATCTGATTGGCTGTTTTTGGCCCCGCCCACTTTTTGGGGTCCCCAAAATGTGACAGAATGCTTCAGCTTCACTCCATGACCAAGTGACCCAAGTTTGGTGAGTGTAACATCAAAGCTGTGCGAGTGGCAAAACTTTCAAAATTCCCAATGAAAGTCTATGGGAAAAATGGGGTCTTTGGGGGTACGCAACAGGGGCCCGGAGGGTGGGATTGCTTAACAAAGCACAAGCAACCTATTCGGGTATGAGGCGAACAAGTGTGCAAAGTTTCAGAATTCTACTCCTTAAACTCTAGGAGGAGTAGCGTATAGAAATTTGCTAAATTTTCATTGGCCGCTGGTAGCTCCGCCCACTTTGGGGTGACCCCTCAAAATATGTATTTTTATTTGGGGTGACACCAACAATATGTGGTCCGAGTTTGGGGAGTGTAGCTTCCAAATTGTACGAGTGGCAGAGATTTGAAATTTTTCCCTGTCAAAGTCAATACGAAAAATGGGGTCTTCCGGGGCCCACTGCAGGGGCCCCGAGGGTGGGATCGCTTAATAAAGCACAAGCAACGTACTTCGCTATAAGACGAATAAGTGTGGAAAGTTTGGCGCTTGTACCCCTAAAACTGTAGGAGGAGTAGCGTTTAGAAAATGGGGGGGCGCTAAGAATAAGAATAATAATAATAACTAGATTGTGTCGTTTCTGAAGAAACCACAGGATGTTGGCTATGTGTCTGATTGGCTGGATGTGGCTCCGCCCACCTTGCCAAATTTTAACCCCTGTCACCCAGTGACCCAGTGTGCCAAGTCTGGGAACCCTGGCTTTAATACAGTGAGAGTTACAGCTCTTTACATTTTCCCATTGAAGTCCATAGGGAAAATCTGATTGGCTTTTTTTGGCCCCGCCCACTTTTTGGGGTCCCCAAAATGTGACAGAATGCTTCAGCTTCACCCCAGGACCAAGTGACCCAAGTTTGGTGAGTCTAACTTCAAAGCTGTACGAGTGGCACAAATTTCAAATTTCCCAATGAAAGCCTATGGGAAAAATGGGGTCTTTGGGGGTCCGCAACAGGGGCCCGGAGGGTGGGATTGCTTAACAAAGCACAAGCAACCTATTCGGGTATGAGCCGAACAAGTGTGCAAAGTTTCAGAATTCTACTCCTTAAACTCTAGGAGGAGTAGCGTATAGAAATTTGCTAAATTTTCATTGGCCGCTGGTAGCTCCGCCCACTTTGGGGTGACCCCCCAAAATACATATTTTTATTTGGGGTGACACAAACAATATGTGGTCCGAGTTTGGGGAGCATAGCTTCAAAACTATACGAGCGACAGCGATTTGAAATTTTTCCCTGTCAAAGTCAATACGAAAAAAGGGGGCTTCCGGGGGCCGCCACAGGGGCCCCGAGGGTGGGAGCGCTTAATAAAGCACAAGCAACGTACTTCGCTATAAATTGAATAAGTGTGGAAAGTTTGGGGCTTGTACCCCTGAAACTGTGGGAGGAGTAGCGTTTAGAAAATGGGGGGGCGCTAATAATAATAATAAGAATAAGCTGAACTCGAAGAACAAGATGTTGGCTATTTACATAGCCAACATAATAATAATAAGAACGAGCTGAACTCGAAGAACAATATATTGGCTATTTCATAGCCAACATAACTAGACGATTTTTATTGTAAAAAATATATACAAATTTACAATACAATAAATAATATAAATGAAAATATAGTGATCAAAAATGACCACACAAATCAAAGAAATCGCATACATCTGCATAAAACATAAACCTTTTGTACAAAAATATGTACAACTCATAAAGTCAAAATTGACTATAATGCATTTTCGCATATTCTCTTATATACAAAGGGACTTTTACGCCCAACACAAGAACCAACTTCGCATTATCACAAACAATTATTTCCAAAAAACAACCTTATGTCCAAAAGGACATCCACAAGGAAGCATAACTCCTGAACAGGAGAACCGTGCATTTACTACATCTATACGACACAAGACTAGACGACATAAACCGCCACCCTACACCAACCCACTAGTGACCAAACACCAGACATATAACAAGACGTAATCATGCAGCAACCCACTCATACCAGGAGGGGTAACACACACGAGACAAAAATAATCAAAACTGTAACAAGACGAACCAAAGAACCCCCAAGTAAGCCGGAGGGAAGACTTCAGTTATGTCTGCGGCCGAACATAAAAAATATAGAGAAAATAATCAAAATCTAAGCAGGGTGAGTTAAGGAGATAGAAAGCCCACCCAGGAGAGACATGGATGAGCTAAGGAGGCCTGATATTCTGCCAAGCAAGAATCCAAGCACTCCTGCCCAACCTACGTCTCTCCGAGCACCGAATCCTGGACACCTCACCCAGGACATTGTTCACCACCACCTGGACAGGGATGGATTTTTGCCTAATAACTAACTGACACCGTGCCAACCATGTGTGCTGTCTGATGGCTAAACTAACTAAATATAAAGTGCATAAATCATAACCCTGGTAGGACCTGAATGCCCCATATGCCCACTCAGCGTAACTCAGACGCTCCAGAAAGGGGATACCTAGGATCCCACCCACCTGTTTACACACCTCTATATTAAAGGGACAATGAAGAAGAAAGTGGTCCATGGATTCCTCGACACCACCACACTCCTCACGAGGACATCCACGTGCATCCACATTCAAGTACTTAACATTGCTCCTAACATAGAGTTTGCCATGGAAGGAAAGCCAAGCAATATCCCACAATTTATTTGGAATACGTGGCGAATTAATCAGCCTCAAACCCTCCTCCAATTGCACGCTTGGGCAGTCTCTTAAGTACATTGGGTCATGAAAATAGGAGTCTATCACCCGTTTCGTTAGGTCTCGCCTCCCGACCGATCTGACATCCTCCACCGTCAATCCCCACTGTTTCAATTTTTTCAAACACATGACAACATAGGCCGGGAGATAGTCATGGCGAGGCCCCAGTCTTTTCACTGAGCCACCGCTTTCCCAACTCGTGAGCGAAGTCCCAAACCAGGTCCGGAAAATGCCTACCCAACCAGGCGGGTTCTCTGCAAGCATGCTACCAAGATTGTGTTTAATAAACAGCAGAGAAAAGAAAACAATTGGATTGACCATGTCTAGGCCACCTTCCCGTCTGGTTCTGTAGGTGATATTTCTGCGCATAAGGTATAATCTGTTTCCCCAGAGCATCTGAAAAAACAGACCACAGATCCTTGTATACAGAGACTGGGGCAAAATTGCGACATAGCTGACGTAAAGCAATATTGGAACCAGATGACTCTTGATCAAGTCGACCTTTTCCCTGAACGTTAACGACCAGTTCTTCCAGCGTGCTACTTTGGCGTCGACATCATCTAGCCTACATACCCAATTTTGATGGCCGTAATCACCAGGACCGAATTCGATGCCAAGAATCTTAATTTTCTGTTGAGGCACGGGAAAGGAGCCAGGAAGCTCAAAGCTCTCTCCATCATTCCCCATCCAGAAAATTTCACACTTGTCCGGATTGACTTGTGACCCTGATGCCTTTGAGTACTGCGCGATTTCCGAGACCACAACCTCCGCCTCCTCTGTCCCAGAAACTATCACAGTCACATCATCAGCATAGGCCACAACCCTCAGGGGAGGTATGCCAGAAATGCCCACAGGAACTCCACTGAGCGCACCGCTCTCTAGCCTTCTTACGAAGGGGTCGATTGCGAATACGTACAGGAGGGAACTCAGCGGACACCCCTGACGCACTCCGGAACATACCTTGAAAGGTTCGCCAACCCAGCCATTTATGAGCATGAAACTCTCCGCCTCTTTGTACAAAATGCGAAGCCAATTAACAAACCCTTCCTGTAGGTCATACACGCAAAGTAGCCGCCATAGGTACTCATGGTTCACTCGATCAAAGGCCTTGGACTGATCCAATGCCAGCAAGTACTTTCCCCAACCCTCAGCCCTGCATCGTTCCAGGACTTCCCGGACAGACAAAAGTGCTGAGAAAGTGCCTCTTCCTGAAATCGAGCAGTGCTGGTGGTGGGAAAGCAAGGATGTCGCCTGAGATAGACGCCAGAATAATATTTTTGCCAGAATCTTTCTGTCGATGTTGAGAAGGCTGATGGGACGCCAATTCTCAATCATCTCAGGATCTTTGCCTTTAGACAGGAGAATGACCGCTGACTTTCTCATGGAAGGTGGTAAGTCACCTTCAGCAAGACACTGGTTGAACACATCTGCCAATTGCGGTGCCAGAAAAGTTTTGAAAGCCTTGTAAAACTCAGCTGTCAAACCATCTGGACCAGGAGATTTTTTGGGCGTGAGACTGTCAATGGCTCTCACTACTTCTTCAGCGGTGATTGCCTCTGTCAAGTCTATGTCAGAAACATCTGCACCTCCCATCCCTGGGGTTGAGACTAGAAAGGTTTCCATCCCAGCCTGGTCAATCGGCTTGTTCCCAAGCAGGTCAGCATAAAAATCTCTAGCAATGGATAGGATTCCGTGCCTGGACTTATCCACGGAACCCGTTCCATCTCTGAGTCCAGTAACCGTTTTAAGGGCTGCACCTTGTCTGCAATTCTGATAGGGATCAGGCGAGTGGTATTTGCCATAATCCCTCTCCAAATACAGAGAAGTCAGACGGTCATATTGCTGCTGCTTGAGTTGGGCCTTGACCTCAGAGATCTCCCCCTGATCTCCGTTCTCCGAGACCAGGATCTCAAGCTTTCTTCTCAGTTGTTGATAAGCAATATTCCTACCAATCTGCTTTTTCCTGGCTAGGCTCTTGAAAAGTCTGATGACACGACTTTTGACCACCTCCCACCACTCTGACCTGTTGTCAAAGCATTCCAGGATGGTGATCTGTGCCTGAAAAAATTCCTCAACAGACTGTCTCACATTCTCTTCCAACAGCAGGGACGAATTTAACTTCCAGGTACCCCTACCCCTGGGAGGGGCACATGACGCACCCAGGTCCACCGATAGAATACAGTGATCCGAGAATTCCACCGCCTGGACCCTCGGGGCTGAAGCAGTGTAATTCTCTGTAACAAAAAATCTATCTATTCTACTCTGACTCCCTGGCCTCTGAAAAGTGAACCCAGTGAGGCCTGGCGAATGCTGAACATGAACATCCACCAGACCCGCCTCTTTAACTATCCTATTTAAGACAATACTATCGGGACGCAACCGAGTGTTGGTACCTTCCCTGTCCATTATCCTGACAATGGTGTTGAAATCACCACCAAACACTATCGGTTGCGTCGTAAAAAGGAACGGCCTGATCGCTGTGAAAAGACGTCTCCTCTCCCAATAAGTCTGTGGTGCATAAACATTAATCAACCTGAGGTTCTGTCCTCTCACAACAACGTCAAGGACCAGACATCTCCCCATCTCCACTTCAATCACTCGCCGGCAAGTTACCATCTCAGTTCTGAAAAGCACTGCCACACCACTGTAAGGCTCGGCCGCAAGAGACCAATAGCTCGGACCGGATCTCCAGTCCCTCCTGGCCAGATGGATATCAGCCAAGGAGGTGAGCCTAGTCTCCTGCAAAAACAAAATGTCAGCATCAAAACTGCTGAGAAAAAATAAGGCCAGGTTACGAGCTCTTACTGATTTAATACTGGCAACATTAATAGTTGCCAGTTTAAGTGGTGGGGGAACAGCCATTTGAGTAATTGAAATAGTGTCACTCCAACTTACTTCACACAATACAAAAAAGAAAAGAAAAACAATCCACATAGACAACATTTAGGATATATTCTCCTGCCCAAGCTCCTCTGCCTCCATGCTTTCCTCAGAAAGTGAGTCTCCCTGCTCACTACTTAAGGCACCAAACCTATTTGCCAGTTGGTGAATGAGCCTTTTGGCTGCCACCTCACTTTTCTTTTTCACGCGCCTATCTTTTAGAGTTTTGGGCCTACGCTTCTTTACATTCTGGAGTCTCTCCTCCAGATACTTTAAGTCATCTGGATGAAGAGATTCCAGATCCAGCTGTGTTTTTTCTTCCCTTTCTACAGAAGGGGAAGTTGCCGTTTTTCCCAATCCAGAGGGTTGGGCGGGGGGACGTGCAGGATTAGGGGATCCATCGGGAGGAAGGGGGGGAGGCGGGTCTGGGATGGGGAGTGAATCAGGAGGGGGAGACAGGGATGGGAGAAGGATTGGAGAAGGATTGGGATTGGATTGGGAAACCCCTTGAGGTAACTGGGTTTCTACTGCAACTTGGGATTCTTCTCTTCTTGGAAACTTTTTCTGGATCTTATCTGGTGGGGGGCTATCTCTTGGGTTTTTCGGAAACCGGGGTTTAGACTGTTCCCGGAGAGTACCCGCTCCCTCGGCCTCATTCACAGTGCGGCGTCTTCCCCTGACTCTCTTCACTACTTGCCATGCAGACTCAGAGGCCCCACCAGGTGGTATGCTGTCAGAAGAGGGGACTGTTACGGAATCTTTACATGACACAGACACAGGCTTTGGTACACCGGGAATAGGTACTGGCGGAATAGACTGGGATTTGGACTGTGAGGAAAGGGGCTGAGGGGATAACACACGAGGTAGGTTGGAAACATATGACTGTATCCCCTCCTCCTCCATTTTTGACAGTAGGGCCTCCTTTACTGCGTCAGGCAGATTTGACCAGGAATTTGGACACACGCTGCAGGGATGCCCGAAACTATGGCATAGGTTGCATTTAATAGTATTACAATCTTTCGCGTCGTGTCCAAATTCCTGGCACAAACCACAACGGGGCTGCTTGCAGCCATAACTGTAGTGTCCTCTCCCTCCACAACGGTTACAGATCCTGGGCTGACCCGGATAAAAAACGGTGATCTTGTCTCTGCCCAACAGGGCCGTACGAGGAACGTGCGAGTAAGTACCGTTTTTGTATTTCATTTTAATGGAGACCTCGTAACCTCCCCACCAGATATCCAGGTCATCCAGGACCCTCTGAGGAGAGGACACTACATCAACATAGTGAGAGAGCCAGAGGACAATATCCTGCACTGGAATGGACTCGTTTGTCACTATGACGCTAGCCTTCCTCACCAGGGGCTGACCAGATATGTATGAGGCCACAAAATGCTTCCATTCTGATCTTCTCTTCTCCTTTTCTTCCATAAAAAATTCTTGGCCCCCTGATGTAAGAAAACTAACGTCATAGTACTCAGGGGGGTCACCAGGGGCAATGATGGCATATATGTCCTGGGCCTTCACACCCGTACCCAAGAGGAGACGGGCAAAATCCTGTTTATTGGGGATGCGTGACTCTCCCGTCCATTTTAGCCTGACCACATTCCTTCTCCCCCCAGATACGGGTGCGTCATCCCCCTGTTTCAAGGGAGCGGGTACTCTCCCCCCGCCAATCCTCCCTCCACCCGTTTGCCCTATTGCCTGAGCATAGGATGGGGCAGTAACGGATGTTTTGACTGCAGGCGTTCTAGCTGGTGCTGATTTCTCGCCACCCCTCGTAATATAGGCCAAGTCGGGTATAGATGACGAAGCAGGTACTAGTTCTTGTAATGACGGGTGGCACTCGCCCATGCCACTAATCGTTTCCATAAAGATTTCTCTACCTTCGTTGTCATAGCAAAAAAAAACCTCGTTCCTTATTAGGAACACATAATCACCTGCTTTAAAATCAGCCTGCTTTCCAAAGCTGGCATCACCCAAACCAACAGAGGAGATTTTGCTCATGTTTGCATTCCCCTGAATGGGCAAAAAATCCAACAATCTGCAAGTTTTAGTCTCTACAACATACATCACATCCGGATCCAACACATATCTTTTGTTCCCTGCAATAAAATCCCCAACAATCTTAAGCCCCATCGTTTTTGGTTCAAAAACCACACATCCTCTGCCATTCCCTTCCCCCTGTTTTTTATCAGACTTTCCCGTTTGGGTTGCAGAAACATACATTTCATGTTGTCTATCACTACTTTCTATTAAAACTTCACCAAAGATGGTGTCAACTGCTTTTACTGTTACTTCGCTCACAGGTGCATTTGGTAATATAGTGTTGCTGCCACTATCTTTTATTAAGGGTTCGCTGGCCTTTGCTGCCACAATACCAGATTCATCTACCCTGGGAATGGAACAATCAAAATTCTCATTGGGAAACCGTTCATTTTTATTGCTTGCAACATCTGTACCACCTGTTTCTGGTCCTGCGGGTACATCAGAAACAACATTTAAACTACTACTATTCACCTCCATCATAGTCTCATCACTAATCTCAGCAGTGCAAGTTCATCAGGCTGTGTTGTGACATCACCACCATTTGTTGCTACTGATGTCTCCATCAAAGCCCTCTGGCTAGCTTCCCACAGTTCAAAAGTACTGCTCGGCTGTTCCTTGCCATTGCTGCTGCTGCTTTCAGCATTTATTTTTTCCCCTTTTTCTGTGTCACTACCGGGAAAGTTTCCTCCTTCTCCACTCACCACCAGTGTAAGTTTACCGGAGACATCCTCCCCGTTTGGAATGGGTTCCTGGTTGCGTGACCTCTCTCCGTCCTCCTCCTTTGCCCCAGCCACCCGAGGTACACCATCTGTTTCCATGCGCCCGGCATTCTCCGTGCCACGTCGGAAACCCGCTGGAGCGCATAGAGGAGCCTCTGGAACGCAAGTCGGAGTTCCCCCTACGTCACTTCCGGAAACGTCACTTCCGGTCCGCGCCACCACTGTCCCCGCCAGGTTTAGCGCAGCGGCAAGCTGCCTCACAATGCCCACAGACTTCCGCACATAGGCAGATTTCCGCCTGCCGCTTGGATTACTCCCCCTTTTCTTTCTCTTCTTTGGAGCATTCCTGCCCACTCTCTGCTGCGCATTCTCGGCTGTGGCTTGAGAAGCCTCTGATTCCTCCACCTCCATTTCTTCATTCACATCAGGCACCTCTGTACATGTGGAATTTTTCACACCAGCGCCATCTTCTGTTTTGTCTTTGTTAGTTTCTGCAGAAACCTTTTTCTCAGTCATCTTTAGGTTAGCATTGCATTCCTTTGTATTGTTTTCTTTAGTTGCTGTATTTCTCTCTGCTTTTTCACCGCTTAAAGATTTCTCACCATTTTCTTCTGCACTCCCATCTGGTTTATCATGTGCACTGCAAGCAACCTTCACGGTTTCCTCCAGTTTATCACTTTTTTTTTTATTTTTTCATCGCATTCCTTTATACTTTTCTTTGTTACTCCTCCAGTCACCACCTCCTTCCCACTTTTGGTATTACTGGATCTTTCAGCTTTACTTGTGGGGTATTTGGCTTGACTGGGTATATGCATTGGGGTTGCTGGCTTAATGCTTTTCACAGCTTCTTCCACCACGGCCTCTGCTGACATCAGGCGGAACCTAGCTGCGTTCTGCCGAGTTTCTCTGAAAGGACCTCCTTTCCTTTCCAATTCCGACACCACCCTCCACTGGTCAGCCACTTTTTTTTGGAGCTCTGTTGTCACAGGATCTTCACCCAGGAACTCAGGCCTCCATTTCACACCAAAACGATGTATTCGCTGCTTCAGCTGCAGGCATAGTTGATCATACTGATCAGTGTGGAATTTGATCAGCCTGTTCCACGCCACCACATCAGCTACAACGTTTCGAGTTCCTCCATCACAGGTGCTCCCCCCTTCCCCTAGGTAAGACAGGTCAGGGGGGGTATGAGCCGACTGCTCCATGGCTGGAAGCAGCCGGCTAGAGTAGAGAGGGCCCCTGCAGGCCAAGGCCTAAGCAGGGACCTCAGGTAGCTCCAAAGTCCAAGAAACCTTCCTCTCCGCTGGGCCAGGTATAAGCCAGCTGCTGCTCTGGAAGTCTCTGGTAGTCTCTCAGGAGCACCTCTGCACACACCCTCTCAGTAACTAGACGGTGTCGTTTCTGAAGAAACCACAGGATGTTGGCTATGTGTCTGATTGGCTGCATGTGGCTCCGCCCACCTTGCCAAATTTTAACCCCAGTCACCCAGTGACCCAATGTGCCAAGTCTGGGAACTCTGGCTTTAATACAGTGAGAATTACAGCTGTTTACATTTTCCCATTGAAGTCAATAGGGAAAATCTGATTGGCTGTTTTTGGCCCCGCCCACTTTTTGGGGTCCCCAAAATGTGACAGAATGCTTCAGCTTCACTCCATAACCAAGTGACCCAAGTTTGGTGAGTCTAACTTCAAAGCTGTGCGAGTGGCAAAACTTTCAAAATTCCCAATGAAAGTCTATGGGAAAAATGGGGTCTTTGGGGGTCCGCCACAGAGGCCCGGAGGGTGGGATTGCTTAACAAAGCACAAGCAACCTATTTGGGTATGAGCCGAACAAGTGTGCAAAGTTTCAGAATTCTACTCCTAAAACTCTGGGAGGAGTAGCGTATAGAAAATTGCTAAATTTTCATTGGCTGGTGGTAGCTCCGCCCACTTTGGGGTGACCCCCCCAAAATACATATTTTTATTTGGGGTGACACAAACAATATGTGGTCCGAGTTTGGGGAGTGTAGCTTCAAAACTATAAGAGCGACAGCGATTCAAAATTTTTCCCTGTCAAAGTCAATACGAAAAAAGGGGGCTTCTGGGGGCCGCCGCAGGGGCCCGGAGGGTGGGATCGCTTAATAAAGCACAAGCAATGTACTTCGCTATAAGACGAATAAGTGTGGAAAGTTTGGCGCTTGTACCCCTGAAACTGTAGGAGGAGTAGCGTTTTGAAAATGGGGGGGCGCTAAGAATAAGAATAATAATAATAATAATAAGAAGAACGAGCTGAACTCGAAGAACAATATATTGGCTATTTCATAGCCAACATAATAATTATATCACAGTCATTTCAAAAATATTACAGTTAATAAAAAAATGTCTTCTGATCTTCATCTGTACTAGTCAGCATCATTCTAGAGCTCCTTTTCATCTTCTGATTTGTATAGTTTTTCCTTCTTCTGCATACTTCTGTTTTCTTTTGTATTTTTCTTTCTTTGTCTGTGTTTTTTTTTTCTTCTGTTAATTTTCTGTCATCTTTTTTCTTCTCTTGTCTTCTTCTTTTTTCCCCTACTCCCTGAATCTCACAGCCAGGGTGATGTATCTTTATATATTATATACTTTTTTAGGGTCCTTTGAGCTCGTATCAGTTCATGAAGTTTCTCTGCTACCTTATGCTGAATACTCACTGCAGCGATATAGGAATATGGATCCAGCGACGTCCCTCCCCGAAAAGCGCTCCCTGATCCATCTTCCTGCCTTCCTGTATGCGCGACATCACACAACATTACACGATGGGCGGGAATGAGACTCCAAATGATTGCTGTACTTTGCATGGGAGTAGTCAGGGATCTTAAAGATCTGATCCTCCATGATGGTTGTTATCACTGGACGATGCTAAAAGACAATCATGTAATTGCGCGCCTGTACCCACATCACGAGATCATGGAAACGACCGCTCATCATTCAAAACAATCACCGATCATCAGGAAAATCATCGAAAAAAACACAAGGTGTACAGGCCTGTATTCTACAGGTCTATTATTGTTATATAATGACACAAGGTCATAACTTATTGTCTGTAGTATTTGAAAATTATGAAATTTTCTTGAATTAAGTTCTTGTGCCATTTTATATAATATGTTTGCATACAGTAAATAAGAATTATATGTTTGACAAATGCATAAACACAATTCACAACTGCAGCCTTTGCCCTCTGAGACAAATAATAGTGATACTAATACAGCAGGACTTTACTTTAAGACCTTGAACACCATTTCCACATACTTAAAACTACTGTACATGATTTAGATAATGTTTCATTCATTACCTAAATATTTATTTCTTAATCAATGTCCTGCTTAATTAATGTTATTTTATATGCCTTAAATAGAATGAGTATTATTTTTTTTTCTTCTTTTCAATATATCATGCTTATTCGTAAATATAAAAAAAAATCTTAGCCCTGGGAAGATTTGTTTGAAAGACAATGCCCTCAAACAAGAAGATACACTAAGATTTTTTTAAAAACACTGTTAAAGTTCTGGAGTGACTGAGTGGTCTTGAGCAACCAAGTTGCAAAGAAATCAATCCTATATTGCTGCATGTGCCGCAAAGTTGTGCATGTAAAAACAGCGCCTGGAAATGTGGGTGCAGGGTGATACCGGAAGATGGCTCACCCTGCCCTTGCAAATTTCCTGGCTATTTTTAATACTATTTCCCTATTGATAACCTAATTGGTTAGGGGAGACAATAATTCAGGCTCCAGCTGTTGCTGGCAGCCAAATAATGCAGTTTATGTCGTAATTTAGGCTCCACCCTAATTACTGAGTAAGTGCTGTTATCGTGGTATTTCACATTACGGTGTATGCTGTACCCAAACCGCAGGCGCCACGCGGCACCCCAATTACTTGTCTGGGCCACAAGGTGCCTGCATATTAGGCCCCCTTCTCACTCGGGAACTTTCAGCAGGCGTTTTGCGCTTTGTTGATCTCTGGTAATCTGCAAAGTGCTACAGCAAAATTAATCCTTTGGGATTACTCATACTGCGATGATTGTGGCATGATTGTGATTTCCACCAATCGCAATCACTCCACCTGCAGTGTTTTCCCTATAATTGCATTGTGATTCTCATTCAGTGAATGGGGCCTTACACAGTATCCATGGTTTATGATGTATTTTATGATGTGTTCACTTTAAAATGAATTTTTCAGAATTATCAGCAATGCATAGCTACCTGAATGTCTATCTACCTGTTTGTCTATCTAATTATCTTTTCATCTGACCATCATTACATATACTGTCATTTTGAAGGAACAATAAGCTTTTATTTCTTGTGATGACTTAAAGGACCTCTGTCGCAAAAATCGTAACATTTTAAATACATGTAAACATATACAAATAAGAAGTATGTTTCTTCCAGAGTAAAATGAGCCATAAATTACTTTTCTCCTATGCTGCTGTCACTTACAATAAGTAGTAGAAATCTGACATTACCAACAGGTTTTGGACTATCCCATCTTCTTATGGGGAGATTCTCTGGTTTTTCTTTATTTTTAAAAACACTTAGTGAATGGCAGTTGCGCCGTCCAACTGCCAAAAAAGTGTGCAGCGAGGAGGGAGGCTGGCCAGCATCTTTGTATAAGTCTTTTTCAAGGAATGTCTTGATAAAAAGTAAAGTCCATGCTTAAAATCCCCCATGGAGAGATGGACTAGCCCAAAATCTGTTGGTAATGTCAGATTTCTAATAATTACGGTAAGTGACAGCAACATAGGAGAAAAGTAATGGCTCATTTTACTCAGGAAAAAAATGAACTTCTTATTTGTATGTGTTTTCAGTTTTAAGATTTTCTCGACAGTTCTTCTTTAAGTTTTCAATTCCCCTTAGTTGATAAAGTGGAAAAGTGTGTTTATATAGCATTGCACCTATTTAAAGTTTCAAAGACAAGTTACTAATTACTGAATATCTCCCTGCAGTCATTCCAAAGTGCTAATTTCACAAACTAAAGTTTCATGTCTGTTTTAATGGAAACTTGAAGACAGTGGATTTTTCACAAAAATCACCTGCATTGATTTTCTCTACTTGATTGAATATATGAGTAAGGAAGACTTACAGGTCTATTGTTCCTTGTTTGGCACCACTATCTGTTTACTAAAACTATTCTTATTAGAAAAAAGTACAGCTCGCTGAAGGAAATGACAGTGTGTTGTACAAAAATGCACTAGTTACTTATTCACTCACGTCACTTGGGGTAAGAATCCTAAAAAAAAAGTCAAATGTCTTCCAGAAATATGAAGATGTTGAAGCATCCAAAGTTAATAATGAGCCTTGAACAAGGAAGGCTCCATCCAGTCATTTTTGGCTTTACATACTATCTTGGTGACCTAATTATATCAATAGTGCTACTCAAATGGTGTTACCTGTTATAAAGGCACTGTCAGGAAGTTTAAGTTTGAACATGCCTCATGCACCAAGAAGCCATTTATTTTTAAAGTAACCTGCACAGTTTAACTTTCTAATGTATTCCATCAAGCCTCCCGTGACATAGATAATATGTCAGCTCTGCAAAATATTTAAAAATAACATAACTAGCTACTTCTTTATCATTTTAAAAAGTGAAAAAATGAAACCAAGTGGGAAACTCATGGCATATCCTCCTGGATGACTGTGTACTAAGACTATTATTATCATTATTAGGCCTCTTGCACACTGCATGCGATTCTGATTCAGATTCCGCTTTTTAATCAGTTTTTACATCCGATTCAGATTCTGATTTGCAGTTTGCTCCTTGCACACTGCAAATCGGAATCTGAATCGGATGTAAAAACTGATTAAAAAGCGGAATCTGAATCGGAATCGCGTGCAGTGTGCAAGAGGCCTTACACTGACACATAGTACAAATGGAGGACAGAGTACAACTTGCTTACAAATATAGGTAAGGCTGCTATGCAACAAAGGATAACAAGACAGATATAATGCGTGACCTACTTTTCTTGTTTTCTTGTTCAATCTGGTGGCTGTTTTGTCAGGAATTGTGCTATTGTCCAGTCAGAATCAAGGGCAAAAGGCAGCCACGTCTTAAAGAAAACAATAATCCTCTTTTTTTTTGTTTTGTTTCTATTTGACCAGGATCATAAGTTCTGCCAAGGTATCTTAAAGTGGATGTGCAAGTATTTTTACGAAAGTACTTTTGGTAGATTGCAAAGAATTGAGATTTACTAAGAACTGTGTATGTTTTACTTATTAAAACATCCCAAAAACATACAGACATACAGATAAGTTAATAGGCTTACCCCTAAATTGGCCATAGATTAAAATACATATACTACACGATACATAAATAGACATATGACGAAGGTAGGGATAAGATTGTGAGCCCCTCTGAGGGACAGGTAAGTGACAAGACAATATACTCTGTACAGCACTGTGGAAGATGTCGGTGCTATATAAAAACTAAATACTGTATTTTTGGGACTATAACACTCTTTTTTTCTCCCCCAAAAGGGGGCAAAAGTCACTGCATTTTATAATCAAAATGCAGGGAGTTCCTGACTTGTGAGCGCCTGCCAATATGGACCTCCAACCTGCCGCAATGTTGGGTACTCCCTGTACTGTGCCCATGCAAAGGAGGACACAGGGGGACAAACAGAGAACACAAGGAGGTCACAAAGGGGCATAGAGGAAGACACAAGGGTGACACAAGGGGGCATAGAGGAGGACACAAGGAGGACAGAGGCGGACAAATGGGGGAGAGAGGAGGACACAAGGAGACACAAAAGGTACAAGGGGGCATGAGGTACAAATGGGGCATAATCCACAAGATGCCCCTTCACCATGGATGTACCAGGTTTAGTATAACATTTTCCCCCTGGTTTTGTCCTCTAAACCTAGATGCATTTTATGGTCAGGAGTGTTTTATAGTTCGAAAAAATACGGGTAATAATATAATTAAAAAAACTACACACCTGTTAGTCTTGCCATGAGCTATGATAAACTGAAGCAGAGTCATAGATAGGTTTAAAAAAATAAACACGGTGGGCCTAAATTATTAATCAGTGATGCACTAGTAGTTCTACATAATCCTGCAAAACCGGTGTT